>NC_088925.1:26507500-26525000 GCF_038396675.1 Hydra vulgaris
AATTAAAATTTGAAGACATTACAGAGAAATATTAACAGACAAATAGAATTGTTATAAACCAATAAAAATTATAATACAAATTATAATACCGTAAATAGAAAAAAAATGAAATATAAGTAAATTAAAAAAAACAAAAAAAAAAACAACAACAACAAAAAAGCTAGATAGACAAATTTATATTATAATGAACAGTTTGTTTATTTAAAGATGGGTTTCCCATTTAATATGGAGTGCTTCTTTAATTTTCAATTTGTTTTTGTTAGAAGCAGTATCCAAAATTTAAAAACAATTATGGTTACTTAGATTTCATGTTACAACTAACACATGAAATTAAATGGTTATAAACATTAGATTGTTTGTCACTTGTAAGATGCTCATGAATCCGTGTTGTTAAGTGTCTAGAGGTTTCTCCAATATAACTGGCATTACATTCAGCACAAGAAAATTTGTAAACAACATTGGATTTGAGCAGCTTAGGAATTGGATCTTTTATACATTAATTGTTTTGTAATTTGTTGGTAGTGAAAATTAAATTAATTATAACATCTTTACAATGTTTTTTAATGATTTATTAACTTTATATATGTATGTATGTATGTATGTATGTATGTATGTATGTATGTATGTATGTATGTATGTATGTATGTATGTATGTATGTATGTATGTATGTATGTATGTATGTATGTACGTATGTATGTATGTATGTATGTATGTATGTATGTATGTATGTATGTATGTATGTATGTATGTATGTATGTATGTATGTATGTATGTATGTATGTATGTATGTATGTATGTATGTATGTATGTATGTATGTAAAGATAAGATATTAAAAATTGTTGCTCCTATAGATATGGATTTGTCCAATCGACAAATCCATATCTATAGGAGCAACAATTTTTAATTTGCAAAGAAAATCAAAAGGTCTCATCATGTAGTGAAAAATTTTATGAACTTACAGAAAGTTACAACGAAATCACCCTAATGATGGAAATAAAAAAAATAACAAGAAGGCAATATCCTTCCATTTTGCATTGCAAATAAGGACTTAACTGAAATTACATGTGACCACAAGGTGTGTCCAACATATTTTGTTAAAATCTGAACAATTCCAGTGGAAAAAAATGATCACAAAACCACCATTAATAAAAAAACATAAAAGTGCAAGATTTATGTTTGCCAAGGACCACATGATATGGGACACAGAATGGGAAAATGTTATTTTTTCCGAAAAAAAAAGTTTAACTTGGATGGGCCTGATGGTTTTAAAGTGATCCCCAAGTGTCAAGACAAGTTGTGTTTATATCTTAAATAATCCTTAAAAATAAGCTGTTAATTAAAATTTCCAAAATAAATTAATTATCGAGGTATTAGCAAAACACTTTATATTTTTTAACACCATTTTTTTTCTCAAAGATATGTTTTGGCTCTTTGATTTTTTTTTTAAATACTAGTCTTACTAATGCGTTATTGTAGTTATAACCAGTTATAACCAGTTATAACCAGAGTTATAACAGTTATAACCAGAGTTATAACCAGTGTTTCACAGGAAGATGTGCGATCGCACGCAATTATATGACCACACAAAAAATACTTTGTTTTGGCGATTTGACCTCGGCTTTTGACATTTTTTCAAAATTTAAAAATGCGCTATAATAACTTACTTAAACTTATCTAAAAAAAAACTTTAAAAAAGAAAAAAAAGTCTTAACAAAAGAGAAAATAAAAAAGTACTTAACTAAAGCAAAAACACAATATATATATATATATAATATATATATATATATATATATATATATATATATATATATATATATATATATATATATATATATATATATATATATATATATATATATATATATATATATATATATATATATATATATATATATATATATATATATATATATATATATATATATATAACCCAACTAAAACATTATCAAACTAAAATATTTAGTTTGTTTAATTTACACATTAAAAACTATTTCATTCTTTGTTTTAACATTCATACTTTTTTTTTAAAATATGTTTTAAAAGATTAACGTTTATCATAAAAAATACATAATTATAAGTAAAAAAAAGAACAGTTTATTAATACTTATTACAAAAATTCATTAGAAGTGTTTTGTTACATTTAAGATCAAACTTATTTAATTTTAACGGCTTTCTAAAACATTTGTCTTTTTTTTATGAAACTTTGTTTATCTTTTTAAATGTATAAACTATAATTATTCTTATATTAAAATTTGTTTAAGAGACTATCGTTGTCGTAGAATGTCATCGTTTATAAAAACAAAATAATTTTTTATTTTTTAATAATGTTTGTTATAAAAAATGCATACTAGAACAATTTGTGTAATATAAATTAAAAAGATAATGTACAACTGTCAATTATACTCTAAAAAAAAATCGTTATCAGTAAATAATTACTTGTTACATTTTGCTAATATAAAAACTTTTGTTAAGAAGTTTTGATGTAATTTATTTCATTTAAGGTATAATTGAGATTAATTTTCATTGAGATTGAGATTTTGATGTAATTTATTTCATTTAAGGTATAATTGAGATTAATTTTCAGCATGCTTTTAAAATGTTTTTTGAAATAGCCGCAGTCAAATCATTAAAACAAAACGTGATTTGCCTGATCATATAATGACGTGCGATCGCAGGTCTTCCTGTGAAAGACTGTATATGATCATATTTATAAATTTTAGAAGTATAAATAAAATTCATTTCATGTAAAATGAAATATTTTAATGGAAATAAAATCAAAGTAGAAAAGCGGTATTCTTCGTTTAATTACAATTTTTACGTTGTCAAAAGTCAGAAGTTGGACTAAAATGTTGTGTGAATCTTTTTTTATAAAAGGGGAAAACTAATTATGTAATTTTGTAAATCGTTTAAAAAACTCTACAGTAAGTGCATTTATTATTCAAACTAGATATCTTTACGGAAAAAACTATGCTGGTTCATGAACATGAAGTTAATATTAACCTTATAACCGGAAGTATAATGGCAAAACACCAAATCTTTTTTGATAATATCGAAATAAATAATTTGTTTTGTTAATTATAATAAACTTAAAACTTATTTTCATATATTTATTACAAAATTCCAATATGTTTTATTACAACAAAAATAAATGCGAGAAGTTACAAAGATCTTTTAGAGGATGTTTTAATTAAGTTTAGTGAAGGTTTACCTACTGAGAATTTTCCAACAAGATGTGGCAGTTCTTACGACACAAAGTGTAAAACAGTGGTTCCAGAAAAAATATATACATGTTTTGGATTGACCATCATGTTCACCTGACTTGATCCTATTGAAGATTAATGGGGAATATTGGCATGAACTATATATAAAAATTCTCAACAGTAAAATTGATATAAAACCTTAAAACTTCTATCCAACAACCATGGAACATTATTTCAAAGGTTTGTTTGGAAAATCTTATATAAAGTATGAAAAACTGAATCTTTGAGTTAATTAGTCTAAAAGATGGTAGTAAACACTATTAAAAACTAAAGTAATTAAAAAACTATTGTAGCAAAAATTATAAAGGTTTACTTTTGATGGAACTATAGAAATTTCACAAGTTTTTTCAAAATGTTTTATTAAAATATTATTTGCTTATTTATTCCTAAGAATTGCTGTAATAATAAAAATATGCAAATACTTTTATGAGAATTCATTTAAATGTTCAAATTGTAAGTGAAACTATGGAAATTTTGCTGAGTATATATATATATATATATATATATATATATATATATATATATATATATATATATATATATATATATATATATATATATATATATATATATATATATATATATATATATATATATAATATATATATATATATATATATACTATTGACTTGTTTGTAATAGTAAATAAATTATATATTGATAAATATAAATTATACTAGTAAATAATTGTTTTGCCACAAGTATTTTTTTGACATTTTAATTTTAATTTATTGTAATAATATGGTTCATTCTTTTTTTCATTTATTTAGCTAAATTTTTCATTTATTATTAATAGGCATTAGGAATGTTATTTTGGCACAAATATGATGTTGATAAAGCTAAGGATGACCTAAAAAATTTTACTCCTCTTCCAGGTTTGTTATATATTTTTTAAATTTAAAGTTTAAACATAAAGAAGTTTCAGTAACAAATAATATATTTTAAGTATGACCTTTGGCTATAGTAATAGTTAATTTATTTAACTACCATATTATTACAATGTATATTATTTAAAACATAATAGTATATTAATACAAGGCAAAATTATAATAAGTTTTTGTTAAACTATTATATTTAAAAAAATAGTTGATAAATTGGTTTACATTGAACTGTTAAGCACATATTCAGCTAACAGGTTTAACTTGTTAAGCCACTGGGGCAGTCATGGTAAATAATATGCTGCTGTAAATAAGACTGTTAAGGTTAGTCAGAAATCAGTTGACAGATGTTTGTGTGCAATATAGTCAGGGAAGACATTCCACTGCATAACAATATGGTTGTTAAAGAAGTTGTATAGAACAAAATAATTACTATCATTTTCTCAGTGTATACATGTGCTGTGGCCATTAAACGGGGGAATGCTATTAGATGGGATATTCCAGGAGATGACATCAATATTATTGTCTTTTTTATATTTTTGGATCATATCCCCATGGATGCGTCTTTCTTTTAACGTGCTACAAATAAGGCCTTGGTAAGGTCTAGTTTGCAGCACCTTTAGTGCACCTCATTTTATAGTTATGAGGCTTCTGCTTGTATAAGATTTTTTTAGCAAGATGCTAAACTCATTATATTGCATCATATTTTTCTGAAGATGAGGTTTCTATGCAGTTACAAATGATGTTTCTATGCAGTTACTGCAAGTTTAAAAAAAAGGGCATACCTAAATTATCTAAAGCTTTTTTTTTAACAAAAGATTGTTTTGTAGTTTAAGATCATTAGAGATGTGGATGTCTAGGTTTTTTTCAGTGGTTGTGGTAGCAAGTTTATTTATTTTGAATTGTCATGTTGATTGTATATAGTCATAAAGTAAATATTCTTGAAGGTCTGTGATTGATTAAAGGCCGTGATTTTGTATTTCATGATATTTAGTTCCATTAGATAAGTTCTGGTTCACTCTACAATGGTTCACTCGACATCCGTTTGTACTCTGGCTTCATCTTTGGGGGGTACTAACAATGCTGAGAGTCTTGGTATAGCAACGTACATTTTACAAAGGCTTTTTCTACTGATATGATAGGGAAGTTATTAATTATATAAGATTATAAAATTTTATATTATAAAAGTTTTATTTTAAGAATGCACTAACAAATCTTCATGATTTTTGCACATTAACTTTTAATTTTGTATAGAGGTATTAAAAATCAAAACATTAAATATTTAAATCTTTATTAAATTTAGTCTTGAAAATATTGTTTTAAAAATTTTTCAAATCAAATATAATAAAACACATTTTTAAAATAAAATACTTAAATAAAACACATTTTTTAGAAATTATAATTATTCATAATAGTTATCTATTTTGTTATTTTTATTTCCTTTTAAAATAGGTTTAAAAATTTAATTTCGATAAGTTTCATTTAGTCTTAAGAAATATAGAGACAAATAATTTAAAAATTTAGAATTTTAATTAAAATTTACAATTTTTTTAGCATTTAACATACAATGTACAGACCTGTGATTTTGAATGAAGTAATAAATTTAAAGAAAATATATATTTGTATATATAGTTATTAGAAGTAATATATAAAAAAACAAACATTTATGCTAATAACCAAATGCATTGTTAAGCAATATTATATTAAAAGTATGACATACCACTTAAAGGGTATCTTTTATACTTTTATGGGTCAGGTATTACACATTTAGTTAAAAACTAATAACCAAGCCTTCCCAGGAGGCGCGTGCAGTTTTTTGTCTTGTTTGTTCTTAAAAAAGTTAAAAAAGGTTGTGAGTTGTGAGTTAAAAAAGTTAAAAAAGGTTGTGAGTTGTGAGGTTGCAAGTTTATATATTAAGTTTATATATTAAATATTTACAAGTTTATATATTAAGCACTTCAATACTTAGTGGCAAAATGTTTCAAAAAAGTTTCAAAAACAAAGATAGCAAGCTATCAAAATAGGAAATGAAAAAAATTAATTTAATTAGAAAAAAATTAATAATTTAAATAATTTGTGTACTGCTTTAATTTTTGTTTCTTTAGGATGGTTGTTATTTTCAGCAACAAATTTGGATTAGGCATAGCAAAAAAAAAACAACAGTTATAAGTGAATATTAAAATACTAATTTCCCTATATTTTGTTTTTTTTAAAAAGAAAAGCGAAAATAAAAATTGCTATCTGTTTGTAAAATAAATTTGTATAATTTAAATGTAATAACAAATTTGTATAATTTAAATGTAACCACCCTACCATAATTTAATGTAACCACCCAAAAAAAAATGAAAATAAAAATATTACACAAAATATTTGAATTATTAATTTTTTTCATTTTTTTATATTTAAATTTGTTTTAATTTCCTGTTTTGTTAGTTATGCTTTCTTTGTTTTTGCTGCAAATATTGAAACGCTTAATGTATAAAACTTGCAAACAGCCTTGACCTAGTTGTCTAAATAAAATACTTTTTCGTGGACAAACGAGACATAAAACAGCATGTGTCTACTCAAAATGCTTGAATAACAAATAAAAGAAATTAAAATAAAATGATAATGAATAACGTGTTTAATATCAACAAAATTATTTAAAAATCTTATTGTGTTTACTGTTCTTTTTATGTTTAAGTTTTTTTTTTGTATTTCTTTATTAAAGATAAAAATTTCTTTGATTGGAAATCACTTTTTAATAGCTGCTTCTATATTTGATTTTTTAATATTTTTTCATAATAATTTCTTTTTTCAATTTCAATATTAACTTTAAGTGATACTTTGAAATTTAAAATGATGTTCTTTCCTTTGATTTCCATTTTACTATTATACTAACTTGATGCTTTTTACTATTACACTATTTTACTATCATACTAACTTGATGCTAATTGATACTAACTTTCCATTTTACTATTATACTAACATGATGTTAACTATATGATTGGATAATTTTATTTATGAATGTTAAAATATTTTTTTCAGATGAATGGAGTATGGAAGACAGAGTTGTGTTTGATCAGTCTTTTCATTCGTATGGCAAACATTTTCCCAGAATAAAGCAACAGGTTAGATTTTAAAACTTTTGAACACATGTTTGTTTGTGTTATGGGCAAATCCATGTGAAAACATGGATTTGCCCATTATTAATTATTACATTATTAATAGGTACTATTAATAATGTAATAATTAATACAAATAAACATTATTAATAGGTTGCACAACCTTTAGTCTCAAATTTTGCTGATTTTACACCACTGAAAGATTTTAATAAATTATTAACATTTCCAAAATTCAAGGTAAAATGAATTTTAAACATAAATTTTTAAAATTTATGTATAAAATTTATATAATAACCAACATTTAAACAATTTGTTATTATCAGTTGGAGTCTCACCAATTAAAGTTCACGGAGTTGCAAAGTATCAACAAGTTGAAACAGAAAAAAGAAAATTAGCCTATACAAAAATAAAAGGAATAGCTATGGAGCAAACATGTTTTGGTACAGACCTAATTTTTTTCAGTCATCCTACTGATAAAAAAATGCCAATGAAAGAAAAACCTAAAGTTAAACCATTTAAAATTTTTTTTAATATTAGCCCTGCGCAGTTTGTTTAACCCATCAAGTTAATGGATTAAACAAGTATTAATGGCATTAACATTTAATTTTCTTTTGTATTGTGTGATTATTTAAACTTTTTACACCATATTATATGTTTTAAATTAAACATAAAGTGGAAAACTAAGTTATATCTCCTTCTTAACATTAAAACAAGTCCTTCCATTATGGTCTTAATTGTTTTTTCTATAAGTAGATAAATTGTGAAATAAAATCTTCTATATTTTGTTTTAAAGTTGTATAAAAGTTATTATTAGTTAAAAAATAATAATAATAAATATAAATAAAGTTGTTATTTAAAGATTTTAAGACATTAAAACTTATTATTAAATGTTGTATAAATGTTTTAATGCTAGCTTCCTGATAAGAGCATTGGTTCTCTGGTTAAGTATTATTACACTTGGAAGAAAAATAGAAATAAAAAAAGTTTAATGGATAAAGCAGAAAAGCGTGAAATAAATATGATAAATGGACTTTTTGCTGACGACACTGATGGTGAAAATGAGTCCAGTGACAGTGAGTATGAGCCAAATGAAAAAGTAAGTTTTTGTTGATACTTAATGTTTTATTCATTTTTTGTTTTGTATATCATTTATTAGAAAAGTTTAAATAATTTATATTTAAATAAAATCATTAAAAATATTTAATGTTTTTATTTGGGTAAATTGTTGTGAAAGTTTTTTCTTTTTATTCTTTGTTATACAATAATGTGGCAAAGCTATCACACAACTGGAGCTCTCTAAAAAAATTAGTTTAATAAAGGATGTTTCTGTTGATCACATGCTAATTGTACTGAAATTACAGAAGTTACTAATATTACTAATCAATTAATGCAATTGAAGATGCTATCAACAAACTTTTTTTTTTGATTTTTGAAACTCTATGGGTGAATTTACAGTGTGTTAGTTAAAGTCTCACATAATAATCAGTCGAATTGTTAATAAAATTTAGGTGTTTTTAAGTTATTTTGCATTTAATAAGGTTAATTCATACATTTGCAGCAAAGTTCATTTTTGAATTTTTTTCTGGAGAAATTTTTTCATTTCATCAAGCTCATGAGTTTACTGATTTTTGTATGATACAAGAATATTTTTAAATGTTACTTTAAATTTTATGGGTAATTTATTTGGAAGTTTAAACCTGTAAACATTTTTTAGAAATTGAAAACATCAAAAAATGGAGAAAAGGTAACTATAGCAACTATTTTTTAAAAATATAAATAGTTTAAATAAAGATAGCTTTAAATATTGCTGAAATCCACTGTCAAATTTAATAGTGTTTTAATTTGGGAAAATCAATCACCAGATTGTAATAATGTTTAGATTAACGGGATTACTGTTGAATGTTGTTTTATACAGTTCTTAAATTTTCATGTCTTATTTTCATTAAAGTATTTTATCACAGTTTGTATTAAAACTACTTTTACCTGTTTAAATTGGGCAGTTTATGTTTTAAAGTGAATAACAACATTTAGGAAAGAAAAAAGTATATATTTGAATATAATGGTCCCTTGGGCCTTAGGGAGGGAAATTTGATGGAATGCATTAAAACTAGCGGCTAGTAACAGAATCTTTTAGTTTTTATGTTATGTAAAAATTGATTTCTGAAATCTAAACGAAAATAGTCTAAAATGGTAGATTTATTGGGGCAAGACCAATAAATCTACCATTTAAAGCCCACAACTTTTGCCTTTCTCAATCCATAACTCAAATAGTCAACTTTCCAACTCCCTTTCCAGACAACCCGAATCATTTACCTTCTCTACACAACTTATGTCTTGTTTCTGATCCTAGTCAGTGCTCAGTTTCTCCACATTCACCCTTAGGTGCTTCTGATCACAGTTTGATCTCTCTAAAACTATTATCTCATTCTTCTTCATTATCTGAATACCCATATCAACGTACCTCTTACAACTACCTTAAAGTTGTCTGGGACTCTTTCCGTGATTTTCTTTGTGATGGCCCTTGGGTAGAAATCTTTTGTCTTCCTGTTGACAAATGTGCTTCATACATAACTTCGTGGATTCAGGCAGGCATGGAATCTTTTATTTCCTCTTGACAATTCCAGGTCAAGCCTCACTCTTCTCCATGGTTTTCCTCACATTGTGCTGCTGCAATTTCCAATCGAAACCGTTACATCCATATCTATCAGCAAAACAGTTCTCCAGAAAACAGATGTCTGTTTATTACTGCTAGAAACCATTGTAAAAAGGTTTTGTCTAATGCCAAAGTCCGCAATTCTCAGGTCATGAAATCTTGTATTTGATCACAAAAATTAGGCTCTCGTGACTTCTGGAGAATCTTTAATAGTATCAATAATAAGAGCAAATATGTAATTCCACCTCTCGTGTATGGTTCAGACTTTGTCACCTCACCTTTGTCAAGACAAAGCTGAATTGTTTGCTAAAAACTTTAGATCAATATCATACCTTGTTTCCACTAGTTGCGTTCTACCTGATATAGCCGTCAAACAGGTTAATCCATTGCCAGACATTCGTATCACTCCAGCTTCTGTATCTAAAATGGTTTCCTGCTTAGACTCTACTAAAGCTTGTGGTCTGGACAACATAGCTGTTATAGTCTTGCAGAAGTGCTCTCCGGAGCTGTTGTCTATACTTTCAAAAATATTTTGGAAGTGCTTATCAGAGTCTTGTTTTACAGCCTGCTGGAAAGTGGCATCTGTTATCCCTATATTCAAAAATTCTGAAGAGTGATCTGATTTGTCTAACTACTGTCCTGTTAGTCTTCTTCCTATCAAATGCAAGGTTTTCTTTAATTAACAAACACTTAATATCTCATCTATGGATTAATATATATATATGGATTTCGATCTTCTTGTTCTACAGCTGATTTGCTAATAGTAATAACAGATAGGTTTTATCATGCATTAGATAAAGGTGGAGAGGTTAAAGCCATTGCTCTTGATATTTCTAAAGGATTTGATAAAGTTTGGCTTGCTGGTTTTTTCCATAAGCTTCTTACAGTGTATCTGGTAACATCTTTAAGATTATTGAATCCTTCCTTTCCAACCGTAGTATAAAAGTTGTCTTGAGGGACAGCACTCTTCTTCTTATACTGTAACTTCAGGCGTTCCTCAAAGTTCAATCCTTGGCCCTATACTCTTTTTAATTTACATTAATGATCTTCCAGACATTCTCACATATTTATTTATTTTATTTTTTTAATTTTTTATTCTGCTCACATCTGCTACAGTATGGGGCTCACAGTGGCTGGTGAACTTTAATTCAGATAAAACTCAATTTTTTTCAGCCAATCGTTATTGCAATAATATAGATCTTCCTATATTTATGAATGGTAATGTACTCGATGAGTGATCTTCCCTTCATCTTCTAGGATTAACTCTTACTTCTAATCTTTCTTTGAAACCATATATCAAATCTGTTGCAAAATTAGCATCTGCTAAGGTTGCATCTCTTTATCGAGCTCCACACTTTCTTACTCCGGATTCTATTCTCTATCTCTATAAATCTATTCTATCTCTATAACTTAAATCTGACCTTGTGTGGAATACTGTTGCCATATCTGGGGTGGATCTTCTAATGATGTCCTTTCTCTTGGTGCAAAAACGCATTGTAAACATAGTTTGACCTGCTCTTGCAGGCAACCTCCAACCATTATCACATCGTCGTAATGTTGCTTCTCTTTCTCTTTTCTACAAATACTATAATGGACACTGCTCTAAAGAGCTGGCGTCTCTTCTACCATCTACTAAAATTCATTCTTGTGTTACTCATCATTCAATCAAGTCTCGTCCTTTTTCTGTGACTGTTCTTAAGTGCTCCAAAAACTCTTAAAACTCTTAAGTGCTCCAAAAACTCTTAAAACTCTTAAGTGCTCCAAAAACTCTTAAAACTCTTAAGTGCTCCAAAAACTCCAAAAACTCTTCTTAAGTGCTCCAAAAACTCAAGGAAATAAACTTCTAGTTTTTTTCCTTGAACATCAGTTCTTTAGAATTCGCTTCCTTCATCTTGCTTTCCTGATTCATTTAATTTGCAATCCTTTAAGTTGTCTGGCAATCGTTATCTTGCTCTTCAATTTTTATCTTTTCTCTTTCAGTAACTTTCAACTCTAATTAGTGTTTGCCTGTAGTCTTGTTAGAAGCGAAGATTTTTTTTTTCTATAAATATTGTTATTGGTATTATTACTGTTAAAATTATTATTGTTGTTATTTACTTATTTTTTTTTTAAATATTGTGTTTGTTACTTTTTTAGCTTTCTTCTCCAACTGATAATAAACCCAGTCCAATGTTATCAACAAATTGTGTAAATTGTGCTGGTGTAACATCTCAAATGAATTCCACACCTCGTGGAAAAATGTGTGTACCCTGTTACGATTACTGGAGGTAATTTTTTTCATTAAATAAAAGTAAAACAAAAATATTTCAAAATATGTAAAATTATTATGTTATAGTTTGGTCTTTAGATTTAAAAGATGAACTAGAGAAAAAGTTTTTAGCAAATTTTATTCCTAAGAGAGATAGTAAGATTAGATCCATATATGAGAGAAGAATTATTAGACTTTTTTTCAATGATGCTATTAAATATTTTTTAATTGCCTCTAGGACCTAACTTCAGAAATAAAATATGACAATTAGTAAGCTTAGAATTATGGAGCAGCTGGGCATAAAGGAGATGTGGAGTAGTGTGAAGCTTAATTTGAAACTGGGAAGAAGTAAAAAAAATCTGGCCTGAATCCAAGAGATTACATATGATGCACATTTTTCAGTAGGAAAGTGAAGGAAATCAGCCAAAGTACCATCACAAAGAAAAATGCAGAACATTCTGTTATTGGTATCATTACATGATATCAATAACAGAATGACCACAATCCTGACCTGATTGGTTTTTATTATTCCATGCTCTGTTGTAGTATTATTTCCTTCAATTAACACTGCCACTTTGCCTTTCTATAGCAATTTTTTCTTTATCTTTTTAATAAATGATTTGAGTTTAAATATTAGCTTCATTATCATTGAGTTTGAGTTTAAATACTAGCTTTATTAGCGTTGAATTTGAGTTTAAATACTAGGTTCATAAACAGTTTAAAGTTGTATTGTTTGAGTCATCCTTTTTCCAGTATATACATTTTAATGTTGTTGTTGTTTCTTTTTTAAATCAAATTTGATTATCGCAAAAACAGTTCTATAATAAATAAGCATAAAAACTATAAAATTATAAAAAAAGTTTAATTTTTTTTTGTTGATAACTTTAAACTTAATATTCATTTAAGTTTTTATTTCACAAAATAAGTTGAACAATGTATTCTTTAAGTAATTCTGGAAAATTATTGAGTAAAATGTTTCCTGATAGTGTCATTGTTAAGTTGCTTTAATGTAGACCCACCAAGGTCAGTTACATTGCAACATTTAGACTTTTTCCTTTTTTAAATATAAGTTACTATCTACACTATCTAATGCACTGTATCACACTGTTTTATTTGATAAATCTGTGGTGAAATATTTTTTAGAAGTTTCAAATCAATCTTTTAGTTTGACTTTGAAATGACAAAGTTAAATCAGAGATTAGGGGTCTGCATCTGATGCTATGCAAACGTTCCTAAACTGTATTTCTGATATAGGTAAATCAAATATATTACAGGTACCATCTTGGACCAAATGTCCATCATGGCGCATGTAAGTTTATTTTTTAAAGATAATTTAAGGGAACAGAGGAAAGAGGAAGACTTGGTTCTTTTATAGATATTGGAACCTGTAGTTTCCACATCGTTCATGGCAGTTTTAAGGCATGGGCAAATGTAAACAGTCTAATTCAAAAGATAAAAGCTAATAGAGACAGAAAACAATGATTCACAGCCATAAAAAATATTTGTAACATTTTATACAGCTATAATTTGAAATTTAATTAAATTAAAATATGTTTGCAAATATAATAAATTATGGGAATATCTTTAAAAATGAGTTTACTTAGTTTTGGTTAATTGCTTGAATTTTTAATACAATTTTGATGACAGTTAAAACTTTTTTAAAGAAAAGTTATTTTTATATATATATTTTTCACTATTTTAGATTATTTTAGATTCTTAAAAGCTTAGAATGGTTAATAATCATGATCATTACAGAATAATTGACTACTATTTTGTTTATGATGTAATGTTATGAAATAAATGATTTGAGATAAGATTTTTTTATTTGTATTTTAGGAGAACTGGTAATATGCGACCTAAGGATAGTGATGATCAGATATCTTTATACCATGGTCCACAGCACAAGCTTAAACGAAAACCACCAAAGGTAACATGCCATTGAATTTCTTATATTTAAATAATTAAACCTTGAGTAAAGCTGTTGCAAGTTTGCTACATCTTTTAGGGAATGCAATTAAAGCAGGAAGCACTAATTGAAGTTGCTCAAGCTCATGGAGATTCTCACATACGTCCTTTAGAAGTAGAGCTAATTAACTTGCGTCGTCAGTTACTTACAGATCGTCAAATAATTCAAGAGCAAGAATTTATATTAAGTAGTAGAGTAGGAAAATGCAGACCCCCTGAGGTAAAGTAATAGTTACCCCCTCTGGTACAAATAAATTATTGATTAGTGTGTGCTGGAAAAATACTTATATATATATATATATATATATATATATATATATATATATATATATATATATATATATATATATATATATATATATATATATATTAATTATTAACATGTAATTAATTCTCTCTGTATATAATTAATTCAATATTCTTGATATTCTTATATTGATAAACAAAACTCTAACAGAGTGAGCCATGAGAGGTCAGTAGTGAATGATAATCAATGGTTGCTGCTCTGAATAGGTATTATCACTTGTTTCATCAAATTGTGTCAATTGTCATGCTATTTCTCATCTTTTTACTTTAATTTTACAGTAACATCCTTTTTACTGTTTTATTCTTCTACTTTTTTTTTTTTGTAAAATATTGTACTTTAGAATTCTCTCTTCATGTTTGTTTGATTAGAAGCACTCCTTTGCATGTTCTACCTATTTGTCAGTCGATGCATGTACTATTCACTTTTCCTAAAAGTTGCTTATGTGGACAGTTATTTTGTTTGTTTGTTTTTTTGCAAAAGAATCTATACATAAGGGGATAAAACATTGTTTCACAAAAATGTCTCTTGATTTATTTTCCCTGTAAGTATACATTTTTTCATCATATGTCCTCGTAAGTTTTTTTTTTTTTTTTTCTGTTATTCACCTCCTCAATGCCGATAAAGCCACTAGAGATGAGGAGGCTACTTAATAGTGGTTATAACCCTCTCTCAACTCTATAACTCCGAAACACAAACCTTGACGAACAAGGCCGCTGCGCGGAGAAACAATTTGAGCGCGGTACTACCAGGGACGTGATGGGGATCGAACTCGGAACCTCTCGCTTATGAAGCGAGCCCTTTACCACTACACCACTACTGCATAAGTTATAAGTGAAGTTATAGGTATATATATACACCTATAGTTTCACATATATATAGGTATGTATGTATATATATATATATATATATATATATATATATATATATATATATATATATATATATATATATACACATACATACATACATACATACATACATACATACATACATACATACATACATACATACATACATACATACATATATGTATGTCTATATATGTATATATAGATATATATACACACACACACACACAGAGTGCTAAATTGACCACCAGGTTTCATGTTGCTTAACTCTCAATTTTTTTCACTCCTTTAAAAGGTATCAGCAAAATTTTTGTAAAACAAAATTTTTAAAAATCAAATCTATTAAGGGGTGTCAAAAGTTGCTTTTTATATGCACCCAGACCCCTAAAATGGTGGGATGGGTGCATGCTGGAAAAAAACTTTTATATTTTTTTCTTTGTAATTTGCTACATATCAATTATAAAAAAATTATGGTACCCAATAAGTAAATCTAAACATTTTTGTAGTCTTTGGTAACTTTTCTTGGTTAATATATTTTCAGGTTAAGCTTCTTATCATAGAACTGGTGTTAATCAGATGTAAATGTCTAAGAATTTTTTAAAATGATCTAAGCAAAATCTGTGAAAAAGTGTTTAAAATATGCATAATTTATTTTTGAAGAGACTTTCTAAAATTTTAACTTTTAACTAAGTATTTAATGTTTTATTTTAATTAGCATTTATATGCTACTTTATCACGTTTTTACAAATTTTGGAATGTTAACAAATAATCCTATTATTCTTACATTGTTGTATATATATTCAGTTTAATGTGTCAATTCAAGTTAATGTGTCAGATAACAAAACTCTTTGCAGAATCATATCATCTGTATCCATCTCCATATCATCCTTTGAAAATATTATGCAGTTACAAGTTGTAATTAATCTAAGTGATAATGGAACCAAATTCAAGTCTTTTGCAGGAAGTTGCATGCCTTGTTTGTTCACGTTTGAAGTAATTTTTCAGACAAACTGACCACGGCAGTTCGCATCTTTTAACTTCTTAAGTGTTTCAATAATTCGCGGCAAAAAGCTAAACTTATCTGCTGAGAAAAAAACAGTTTAAAAAAAAGGAAATAAAATTGTAACAAAATATGAAATTTTATTTAAAATAATAAATAAACTAGAAAAATTTAATAATTTGAAAAAAATTAAAATAAAAATTTTTTTTATAAAATTTTTATACAATTTTTGTATTCTTTTTTTTTTAAAAAGTGGTTGTCATTTTTAGCTACGGTATTACAGGTATTAAATACAACTACGGTATTAAATACAAGTTGAAGAAAAAAACATATTATATAACAATTTAACAAACATTAAAAATTTTGATATGCAATTTATTCACGATTTTATCAGCCTGTACATAAGGTGGCACAATTGATGTGAGTGACACTCCCACACCCCCTATCAATGAATTTTTTGTTCATTTAGTGGGCAAATTTTGGCCCATTTAGACAAGTCAGTCTGCAAATGTAGTCCCTTTAGTTAGTCGCAAATTTAAATGGTCTTTCGGTAAATGTCTACTAGCAGTCAGCAAATTTTAAAATACAAGGATCTTTTTTATTTTTTTCCCTTCAGTTGGCAAAAGTTATAGTGCAAAGCCCCCCCCCCCTTCCTCCAGTGTTACCCGCTGCACTCACGTGACACCTACTCATGCCGGCCCTACCCTTAAAGTTAAGAAACTAATTTGCTATGTACACTAGAACTATGAGAAATTTTGTTATTTTTTTTTCTTAAGTTTATTTCTTTTCACATCTTTTTGCTTTTAAAAATGTTTTTGCTATATTTGACATTTTTTTCTCGCATTTTCCTATTACTTATAATAGGAAAATAAGTAAATAAATTTATTTGTTTGCTATTTATTTGTAAAAACTATAATTTGATTATTGAATTAATTTTGTTGTGACAGAAAAAATTAAATAGATAAATTGCATGGTTTGTTTTGTAAATGTATCTACCACATTTGATGTCTGTCTGAAATTGTTTCCTTTATATAGCTTAATTTCCAACGTTAATAAAAAATACTAGAGATAATGAACATAACAATTGCTCTGTTTGTGTATTTAAAAACTTGAAAAAAATAAAATTTTTTTTAAGTTTTTAAATAGGCTCGTAAAAATTTCGTTACAAAAGTTCAGTAAATTACAAAGCACTAGCCCACAAGCTTTTGGAGCATCGTCAATAACAACAGTTCATC
>NC_088925.1:26530000-26580000 GCF_038396675.1 Hydra vulgaris
TGATCTACATTCTGCTAGCAAAGCTTTTCCTGTAATTTTTTCAAGATAAACAAGACATTCGTAAATAATGAATTCAGTAGTATTTGTAAATACTTTATTTACACTGTATTTACATTTTCACATATTTACGTTTACATGAACACACAAATATTTCTAAATTTATTTTGAAAAAATTTTCAGATGATATTATTTTTTATTATTATTATTCTGATTCACTCCCAACAGTCATTATTAAGCATTGCTATTAACTATTATTAAGCAACCATTATTAAGTTTAGAGTTACTGGAAAATAAAAATAGAGTTATAGAGCAAGAAAATGGTTGACAGAAGACTTGAAAAGTTGTAGCTTGTATGAGTCAGGAAAACATGAAGATAGGAGAGTTCAAAAAGGGTTAAAATGCGGGGGAAAAAACTAGATGAGTATATGTTTGTAGAGCATGCAGGGACATATACAGTAAACAAATGAGACTTAGCTGAATAATGAGTCACACAAGAACAAGTTTTAGTTGATAGAATTAGAGATGGTCAGTCGTGGACAGGAAAAGCGTGCAATCTCACTCTATTCCTGATCACGCATTTAAATTGACTACAGCTTTTTAGATTTTTGATAACTTTTTAAAAATGTGCTGAAATAAAGTAAGAAAAGTAAGAAATTGCTAAAATAAAAACTGAGAAATTAATGATTGTGTACTATAAAAAACATTTTCTTCAAATTATCTAATTTCTTCAAATTAGTTAAAAGTGTATTTTTTACAATTAATGTAAATGTTTTTAAAATATTTTTTACAATTAATGAATAATTCATTAATGAATCAATTAATTAATGAACTACAACAAAAATGATTGTTTCGATAACCTTTTAGTTGAATACGTAAGTTTAATAGTCGTAAACATAACATAGTTATTTTTTACAATGCTTTGTAAACTTTTTAATGAAATGTTTTTGCACTACTTAAAGTTTTATTGCGGTATTTAATAAATAAATTAAATCATAAAATATTAAATTGGGCTATTCAATAAAAAAATAAAATCTTAAAATATTAAATAAAATGTTTATTCATTCAAAAGTTCTTCTTTTTTTTTTAATAATGAATATAAACGTTTAAAAAAAATTTGTTTTATTAATTCTATAAACAATGACAACAACGATATGTTTCAATGAACTTTCTTTTTTTTTAATCATAAAGTTAATATAGTCGAAAACATAACAAAGTTATTTTTGTTGTTTTGTTAACTTTCTAATTAAATTTTTTTATACAACCTTTGTAGTAAAAAACACTTAATTAGAAAGTTTACAGAACATTAACAACAACAAAAATTTTTTGAATGCTTTTAAATTAATGAACAAATTTTAATGATTGTTTTAAATAAAAAAACATTAAATATGAATTAACAAAGAATATTTAAAAAAATGAATGCATTTTATGATTGTTTGAGTGCAATTTTATGAATGATTTTATTTTATCATTCATTTTCTATATAAATAGTTTGCCTTATATTATAAAAACATTATAAGAGTTCACCTAATATAATAAAAAAGTTAGAAAAGATCAAAGTTTTTAAAGATATTTAACCATAATGTTATTATAAGCATTTTAAAATAATTTTCTACTTAAGTTTTAGTTTTTCAGTTTAATATTAGTTTTTCAGTTTAATATTAGTTGACTTTTTCAGTTTAATATTAGTTGACTTTTTTTAAGAGCTATAGTTTTTAATTATATATTTTTTAATTTCTCCTTTGTTAAGATTTCTTTCCTTTTTTTGTTTAAGCTTGTTTTGTCAGGTTTTTTCAGCACGCTTTTGGAGCATTAAAAAGTCACAGTCGAGCCTTGGTCAGGTATCAAGTGCATTTGCACGCCTTTCCTGCCCACAATTGGATGATAGCTCCTATGAGCAGCATCCATGATATTTTGTATAGAAAAGAAAAAGAGATACAAATTTACAACGATGAAAAAGGTTAGCTGATAGAGCGAATTCAACTATATTTACATTTTTGGACCTTTTCTAGAAGAGAAAGAGCTTCATAAGAAGAACCAGCCCAAATATGACATCAGTATTCTATACAGGGACAAATTAGAGATTTTTAGAGGTAGAGAATGGAATTAGGAGTAAGAAAATGGCAAGCACAATAAAGAGAAACAACCTTAGCAGATGCTAATTTAGCAACCGATTATATATATGGTTTCCATTAAAGGTCAGTAGTAATCGATAATCCAAAAAGACGTAAAGAAGAAAACTCAGTGAGTGGGTTGCCATTCATTAATATAGGAATTTTGACAGTATTGCAATAGTTGTTTGCAGTAAATAACTAAGTTTTGTTGGAGTTAAAATTTAAAAGCCACTGTAAGCCCCAATCTGTTACAGAATTGAGATCAGATTTAAGATCAGCTGCCTGTTCTAAGTGATTGAAAAGAGGAGACTTTTTGTCAAGACAGGAGTATCAAGTTGTGTCATCAGCAAAAGAGAGATACTTTGGATTTAAGGTTACTGGGACTAATCGTTAATGAAGATAAGAAATAAAACCAGACCAAAGATAGAACCTTGAGTTCTATCTTTGGTCTGGTTTTATTTCTTGAGAAGTTACTGGAAATGATGGTTTTATTTCTTGAGAAGTTACTGGAAATGAAAAATTGTTAATAATTTATAATTATAATAATTATAACTAGCAGAAAGCAACCCATAATACAGGTTATAGTCAGTTACTTGATTTATAGTGGCTATTTTCCACAGTTTAAAGTTGCAAAACCTTAACTAATACCCTTTTAGAAAAACACTTTCAAATTGAAAAAATTAAACCATTTGTTAAATTAACATAAAAGGTATGAGGAGGTAAAATAATTTACCAATTTTTACCATATTTAAAATTATTTGAGTACCTTACAACTGACATAGGTCATAGCAGTGTAAGGCAGAACCATTTTCTTCGACATTACTAAGTTCAACACAATACCTTTTTTAGTTACTGACGCAAAATAATAACACTTCATCATGCTTTAAATTGACGAAAAAGTAAAGCTAAATTCTTGTTATATTTTTTATAACATGAACTTTAATTAATAAGATTAATATAAAGTGAACGTAAATTATACATGAGTTATTAATTTTTTGGCATCCCTTTGATACATGTTTCTTTAAAAAAGGAAATTGTCTTTAAAACGTTAAATGCACACAGCTAAATAAATTTATTAAAAATAACTAAGCAATTGAGTACAAATACAATTCAAACAAAAAAAAAATTTAATTTACAATCAAACATGTGTATAACAAATTTAAAAAAATATGTAAACTTAGATCTTTTATATTGCATTAATGCGTCATATGACAAACTTAAAATAAAAATTGTAACAGACAGTAGACATTAAAAAAACAAAAAAAAACAACTGGGAAACAATTTACCTGCTTTCCGGTAACCTGTTGTCATGATGCAGCTTGTCGGTGTTGTTTTATGACGTTATTTTATGTTGGCTTTTAGTAAACTTTAGTTTAATTTAAAAGACATTACAATAGATTTAAAAAATTTTAATTAAAAAGCAAAATAACAAATGCTTCAAGGAGCCAAACTATAAACATTAAAGATAAAAAATCAAATTAAGATATAAATAAATTGCATTTATATAGCTAAACATATTGTCTTGGTTTAAAAAGTTATAAATATCTGCACTGATTGAAGACATTTACAACCTTTTGGTTGCTGTTTTTTCTTCGGTGCCTCCCAACACCCCGGTATGGATGAGCCCTCCATTTAAAGGATGGCTCATCCATACTGCCATTACTACACCACTTATTGAAGGACCTCTCCGAGAGAGGCCCTGGGTGTTTGGAGCAAAATTTGTAATTTTAGAGTTGTTAACATTTGAGCAATACTTCTGTATTGCTCAAATGTTAACAACTCTAAAATTACAAATAGAAGGATATACTAAAAATTAAAAATATTTGCAGTTTTATTTAATCAAAATTTAAAGCATAGCCTCACCATTTTCACAGGATGAAGAGAATGCTAAAGATGTTAAAAAAAAAATGAAAGTAAATTAAAAAGGGTTACACTTGTGTTATGGGTTGTGTTATGTTGTGTTAAGGGTTAAACTTGTGAAAAATTTAATTTTAATAAAAATAAGAGTAAAATGCGAACAGTTTAAAAATCTCATATTTATATTAAATAATTCTTTCACCTATCACACATATTTCTCCATAAAAAATATATAAAATTTAAAACACAGCCCTACCAGTTAAGCTTCTACCAGACACTAAAGACAAAAAATATACCTCAGAATAATTGATAAGCTCTCCTCATTTGGGTTCGAATTATTTGCTGCTTGTCAAGCAGCATTTCTAGCATTTTGTCCATTATTAATTTCATCTCCCCTAAGCCTATCTCTTTCATTTCTGCGACGGTTAACTTGTCTATTAACATTTTTATTTTCTAAACTAATATCTGCTTCTAGCCTAATATCATCCATTTAAACTTCACTTTTAATTGAAAGTAGTAACAAAAAATCTTAAATGAATCCTGAAGATTGTGATCTTTCCTATACTTTTTTTTCTACTCTAAATAGCACACACAAATAATTTTTATAAATATCAGCTAGGAGATATATATAAATATCAGCTAGGAGATATATATATATATCAGCTAGGAGATATATATATATATATATATATATATATATATCAGCTAGGAAATGTTTGAAAAAAAATTAGCTCAGCAAATAATAATAAAAAAATATTAAAAACACACAAATAATTTTTATAAATATCAGCTAGGAGATATATATAAATATCAGCTAGGAGATATATATATATCAGCTAGGAGATATATATATATATATATATATATATATATATATATATATATATATATATATATATCAGCTAGGAAATGTTTGAAAAAAAATTAGCTCAGCAAATAATAATAAAAAAATATTAAAAACACGCAATTCTAATAATAAACCGTTGTAAACCTTTTATTGCAAACTTAAATATTAATTCTTCAAAAAAATTATTAGTAAACGTTTTTAAAAAGTTCACAAAACTTTGCAATATTTTGTTCTTCTATACTACATAAATACATCTTCTGATAAATTTAAAAGAAAAAATGTAATGAATAAGTAAATAAATAAGAAAAACATTACATACAAAAAATGAAAATCAATGTACCTTAATGAGAAAAGCTGTTGTGATTTACCAGAGTAGTAGTTGTAAAATATTACTATTTCATGTTAGCTTTTACAAAATAATTTATACTGGAACATCATGATTCCAAAATATTTATAGCAATATCATGTAGTAAACAGTGCTAAAGACAAAAAATCAAATTGAGATAAAACAAATTGTATATATGGCAAAATAATTTGTATTGGCTTTTAGTGAATGATTAAAAGCAGTGATTTTTAATAAAGTTATCTATTTACCATTTTTAACAATAGACACCAACATGAAGATGAGCCAAATGTCTATCAACTTAAAAGAAAACAAAAAAACATCACATCAATAACACACAACAATAGCACACATCATAAGTTAATATAATATGTATATAACATAACTTAAGTAAGATAACATTCATATATAACAGAACATAAGTAACAACATTACGCAAAATGTTATTAAAATACATTATGTATTTTTAGAATAATTAATAATAAAGGCTTGAAAACAGCTAGACCTAAAGCAGTAACAGTTTGACACTAAACACTATCGTGTAACCCTCTGTTATAAGTACATCACTTAGCTGGCAAAGTTGACAAATTTTGCTCTAAACGTTTACCATGTCACAGCAATTCGAAAACACAGAAACAACATAATATAAACATATACCAACTATAAACACAATATTTATTTAACCTTATATACATATTTAAGTAATTAAGTAATAAGTAAGTTAAGTAATAAGATCAGTCCCATGATGGAGAGATGGCTTATTAGACCTACCCTTGTTAACAACGCTGTTGAAGATTTTTCAAATGTCTCTAGAGCCTAACTTCTGAGATAAGACACCAGATTTAGTTAACTGAGAATATTGGAGCCTAGCATCAGACAGATCCTTTTTCATCAATTTCTTGCAATAATAAAGTGCCAGCAGAATTAGTGGCATTCAAGCCAAGCCATTCAATGTGATTTGCGTTAAAGTCACCAATAACAATAATATTGGCAGAGGGGTAAAGAGAGATGGTATGGCCAATTTGATTAGAAATTACATCTAAAAGAGTACAGTCTTGGGAAGAAGGAGAATGATAAAGAACAAAGAGAAAAGTGATAGAATGAAGAGGTGCTAAGCCGTAGCTTAAAAAAATGGTCAAACGATTTGAACCTGATTTCACAACAAACTGGTGAATTTATGTGTATGTATACCCCCCAAGGGAATTTTGTCATATGCTTCGCCTTGCAGTCTTTGCGAATCAAAGGATAGTACCCATCAAAATTAAGATCAGAAGAAAGAATAGCAGAATTTAAATTAGTCTTACTAAGAGCAAGTAAGTCTGGTGAATTTTGCAAGAAGTAAGATTCGACTAATGAAAGGTTTGCAGATCATGAATATTTGAAAAAGATATATTAAAACAGTTAGGTGGGGGGGGGGGGGATAGCTTTTTATGTTTAATATTTGGCATGATTTAAGTTTATATCTTTTAAACCTATCTAATAAGTAATCTATTAACTATAAATTCGAATGATATCTTTCAAATTATACTAAAAAAAAAAATTAAAAAAAATTATACTTGAAAAAGTTTTTAAGCTTTCCTACATTTGGTTGTTTGGTGCATCATCTACTTCTAATAAACAGTATTTTTTAGAGGGTTTTTTTTTCAAGTTTAATCTTTTTATTTTTGTTTTTTATATTTTAATAATGAAAAAAAACTGGTACTTAAATTTTTTTTTCTGCATGTAGCAAATTTTTTTATTCAATAGGTTTCCAAACCAGTGTATTTTCACCACTGTTTTAAATAAAAAAATAATCAAGCGTAATGATGAAATATCACCTTTTTTGTCCTTTTTCATTAACGTTTGCACATTCATCAATTTACTAATATCAAGCAAAAAAATTAGTTCACAATTTGTTTTGTCTTATACTGATGATGTTATATCTAGAAATAATTGTAAGATTTTTGATGATGTTGCCTTGGAAACATTTGTATGATCGTATTTATGGAAAAAAAATACATTTATATGCAGAAGTTTGTACTAGTTAATCTATATGCATTTATTTTTCCATATATGTGCCTGTTTGGTGCAACTCATTTATTTGCAAAATAATTTTGAAAAATAAAATTTTAATAAATATTTTAATTATTTTTGATGTTATCAATTGAGAGTTAATTCCAAGATCAGCTTATTTTACTAAAGGTGTGCGACGTTACGGTCAAGACTTTAACGCAATGGCAGAAGTTATAGGAAACAAGAATGAAAGCCATTGTCGTAGTTTCTTCATTAATTATCGTCGACGATTTAATTTAATAGAGATACTTCGAGAATATGAAAAAGAAAATAATGTTCCTCGCTCCAATGATATCTGGGATGAAGAAGATGCTGATTCTATTGATAACAATCTTACGCATCATCAAGGTAATGATTAATTGCGAGTCTTCTGGCAAATATTTGTTTTTATTTTTGCTTAGATTATTATCCATTAATGTTTTTACTAAGGTCAGCTGGTTTTTTCTAGATCAATCGCATCCTCCACCTCTGCGACGCCAAGTCGATCATATACAAATAACAGAATCTCTAAAAGGACCACCCCCTCTCGTTAACAACATGTGAGATTATTAGATTTGCAAATTTAACCAATAATTGAAATTAACGAAAGGTTTAATTAAATGTATTTGTGCTTTGACATGTTATTTATTATAATAAATTATTTTGTTACACTCATTCTACCTGTTAGTGCATTATTTAGCAAAGTCGTCGTGTACGTCTTATAATTAAATTTATGTCTCACTAAAACATCCCAATGAAACGTTTAAAAGCGTAGAAGTTTTTTATATTTTATTTTATTTAAAGCACGTACAAAATGAACAACGTAAGTTTTATTGAAATACCAAAATGAAGCGAATAACTAGTTGTAATTTACTTTTTTTTATCAATATTATTAATTTTATTTGGCATTTTGTGTTGTAAAAGTTTAGTTACTATTGAATTATTATTTTTTATTATTTTTGCATTTTTTTTTTTTTATTCTTTACTATTCTGTGTTACAAATCATACAAGTTTTTTTAACACTGTCTATAACATTTAAAAGATACGTCAATTTAAAAAAAATTAATAATTCATTATTGTTGGCTGCCTAACTTCGCGTCTAATTTGTCAAAAATAAATAAAAGAATAAAAAGAAAGTTATATAACATGCTTTTTAATGTATATCATTCAGACTCGAAGTATAGAGCGTTATTCACAAATTTGTTGCAAAAGTGAATAAAAAGATAAATAAGAAATAAAGGTCACGAATAGTCGTATTTTTTGTCATTCGAATATTAAACTATAATCAATAAGCTATCGATATCGTTGGAAAAAAAGAGAATAGTCGTAGTAAAAGTTTAAATAAAAAACAGTAAACAAGCTGTGATACGTAAACGGTTACCGCTAGAAAAACATTGATAATTATACACGATTAGCAGCAAAAATATCAGCGCTAAAATAACAAAAAAAAAATCTATTATTGTAAAACATCAATTTCAATTATACAATAGTATTAAGAAAGATAACGATTATTTAAAAATTAGATAAATAAAGAGTGCACAAGAGTAACGTTTGCACATACAAACCGTGGTTTAACTCACTAAGTCTTTTATGAATACTCTCTAAATAGTTTCAATGTTTAAAATGATTTATAAACTAATTATTTGACTTTAACAGGATCACAAAAATTAAACCTGTGTTAAAGTGCTACTTTATAAATAGAATAAACAGAATTAAAAAAATTCAAATAATTTTTATTTATAATCTTTTACCTCACCCTATGTCTCATGCCAAACAATTATGAGAGAGTGTTTTTATATAAAGTGATAAAGTTATGAAAAAACTAAAGGGCAACAATCAAAATAAAAAAAAAATTGTTACATAATCACATTCACTAGGTAAAAACTACAGTTAAGAAGACTACTACTTTTTACTGTATCGAATCTGTATTTGCATAAGATTATAATACACTTGTTTAAAAAAATGAAAACATTTTTTAATTGGAGACAGATCTAAAAGTAAATGATTGTATTCAAAAAGTAAAAATTGCCATTATGTCAATATGAAAAAATCAATATAAAATGGCAGCATCTTTCAATCTTTCGAACATTTCATATTTATTGAGACACTCCCATTCGCATCATGACACGTCTACATTACTTCGTTTTTTTGTGCCAATGTGTTGTATGCGAAACATTTGCTGGAATTTCGCGGCAAACGATTGAGATAATTTCAATTATTTTTCGACTTTTTTTGAATAGCCGGAGTTATATTAAAGTTCGGTTGTCGGCGAGTTGACTGTGGAGTTGACTCTAGAGCTAGTGCTATTCAACTTATCCTGATGTTAGAAGTTGTTGGTGTAGATTCAGAAGACATTAGCTGAAATAGTGTAGCTAATGGTGCTGGTGCTGGCGGTGGCACTGGCATAGATTCTGATGGTTGATATGAAAAAAGCTCAGGTAAAGATGAAAGTGTTTTTAACGTTTTTCAAAATTAAATTTTAAAACTATGACGCGATCAAAAATTTGATCGTTCATTGAAAAAAAAAAATTAGTTTCTATTAAAATTTTATATTATCTTATTTAGAAAAGATTCTCCACAACATGATCAAAAAATATCTGCGAAATTTTTACTCAATAAATATGTAGTAGCAAAAGAATTAACACTATCAAAACTATTTCATTCTATCCTCTATTTCATTTTATCCTCTATTTCACTCTATCCTCTATTTCATTCTACCCTCAATTTCATTCAATCCTCTATTTTATTCTACCCGCTTTTACTTTAGTAAATATAAAAGCAGTGATAGTAAATATGTTTTAAGCTGTTCTCAAATTACAAATTTTGAGTACTATCTGTTGCTGGTTGTTCAATATAAAAGTTATGTTTATTAAAGATAAAATATCTTAATTCATTGTTGTAATTATAGTAAGAACGATAGTTGAGATCGCTGATAATGCATTTTTTCAAATTTTTTTCTTTTTTGGTATTGCTTTATGAAATACCAGCAACAGAAGATGGAATAATGGACTGATTTTTATTGAAATTCACGATGAAATTCAGCACCCTTTAATTGTTAATTACGCAAAAACTACTTAACAGATTTTTGTAATTTTTTGACATTATGAAGCTAATTGCATTATTTATTTATTTCAATAATTTTTTACATTTTTATCTGACGCTTAGATAGAAACCGAATATCTTTGCGAGTACTTGACATCATCTGCTGAATCTTGTTTCGAGTTACTTTTTTTTAGGCGGCCATCCATTTTGTTCTTGAAATCTTTTTTACTTGTAGCTAATTTCTTGCTTTTCAATTCCTTTTATAATTGACCAATAACTTTCAATAACTCGCTGCTCAGGACAATTTGGAGAATTTGCTTTCTTAGGAATAAATTATAAGCTATTTTCAAGAATGTCCTTGAAGATTGTTTTGAAATGTCAACTTGTGACAATGAAGGATTATGAAGAAAATTTTCTAAAACTTTTTTTCGATTTAATATTTGTTTACTCATTTTAATCCGATAGCAATGATAACCAATACTTATTATCATTACAATCAAACAACAACACATTAGCTTCCGTGTGCAAAAAAAATTTTAAATTTGTTACGTAGTTTTTGATAATAAACAATTAAAAGGTGCTGAATTTCATCGTGTTCAACCGTTAATTTCCATAAATCTAACTAAGCGATAATTTCCATAAACAAAAAGTTCACCTTTTGCCTCACTTAATAGTTTAAACATTGATCACCGAATATCTAATTTCCGGGCAGTAATCCAAACTTTAATTCAATCAGGAATCTGTTTTGCTCACCCAAACTCCATTGTCTAGCTATACAAAACTTTGGCTGTCCCAACACTAACATATGGTCTTGAACTTTGTGAACATAAAAAAGTATTAATGCAAAAGCTTGATATAGTTGGAAGAAACGCACTCAAGTCACTCCTCAACGTTTCAAAACATAGCAAAAATTATATTCATCCCTTATTCTTTATTGAAGATATATCAATAACTATGCAACAAAACAAGTTCAACTTATTTATTCGCTTGATGAACAATAAAATTACATTTGATACTATTAAGTTGCAGCCGGAAAACAAAACAGCCCCACAACCTTTTTTAGATAGTATCAATGGTTTGTGTAATAAAGATGAACTAAATCTGGAGAAAATAATTCAAAGAAAAAAAAATAATAATATTTTCCTGAAACGGATCTTCAAACTCTAAAATGTGCAGTTTAATGCTGGAACTCAAAAGAATAAGGAACAATCTTCAAGGACATTCTTGAAAAGAATGTTCTTATTCATATAAGAAAATCTTGAATATAAAAATAATAATAATAATAATTCAAGGATTTTTATAACTATCATGTATAAAACTCTAATTTACCTTGAATACTTGTATAGTGGGTGTTTAATAAATATATAAATAAAAGATAAAATAAATAAGCATGCGTTGAAGTAAAATTAGGAATATCAGATTTGTTAAAATTTTAAAACTCTGAAAATCAGTCGGATGATTTTCTCTTGCACATTTATAAGTTATAAAGAAACACACTAGCTTATAAAAACATATTATCTAGCTTATTAGTAAAATGGCTTCTATCTAGTTTAGAGACACTTCAAATTTTAAAAATAGTGTTTTAACTTAAAGTAACAAAATCTTTTTCATTAGAAGCATTTTCAAGAAAAGACTGTATATGTTTACCCCAAATTGCATTTAAAAAACAAAATATTCGTTTCCGAGAGTTTATGTTATGTGTTGTTGAGACAATATATCAGAGTCGTGGCTAGGCACGCTAGCCACACCCTCCCCCATCCCCTAATTGGGGATGGGGCAGTAAATTTAGGGAGCCCATTTACAGATTAAGGGACTCTCTTGGAAATTTAAGGAGTTTTTCTTCTTTTTTAGTAATGCCTAGAAGAAAATTTTTTTAAGAAATTGGGGTCCTAAAAGCAGATTTAACCGACCCACTAGCTACGGTACTGCAATTCATAGAGGAATGTATAAAGAAATTTAAAAAAATTAAAGACAATCTTTTAAAAAAGACTTTTTTTTCACCTTATTTAAAGATTTTAAAAATAAAATGAAAAATTATGAACATTTATTTATTACTAAAATATTTAGTTACACAACAAAATATGTTTAAGTTGTATAAGTATGCGTTCACATTTTAATTATTTATTTTAAGTAATGTATGTCATTTATGAATGCAAAAAACTCGAATTCTCACTCGACTTATTGCATTCAAAGTTTCGTGGTATGTGACTGAGTATAAAAAATTCTATCGATAAAATAATTTGTGTTTGTAGTTAGTTCGTAATCTTTATAGCTGTGTGCAAATAAAGTATGAAGTTCTTTACTTTGTATTGCTTCCTTTTGGTAAGTATATTATTAGTATTGTTCCGTATATTTGTAATTTTATATTTGAATTTCCTTTTCTCATTTTGGTTTATGACATCATTAAAAATTTTTTAACTATATTTAATATAAGCAGTATAAATTGTAACATAAAAATAAAATGTAAAAAATTAACTTGTTAAAAAAGCAGTGTTGTAGCTACTGGGTTAAAGGTCCCCAAAAATCCTGTTATTGAGGCCCTAAAATCTTAAAATATTTTCTTCTAGATAATACTAAAAAAAATATTGTTTCTTAAATTAGCTGCCCCCTTCCCCACCCTCCTCGAATTGACGTGTGGGGTAGCCTAGCCACAGCTCTATTAACAAAAAAAGCTATCAGGTAAAATCCTACAATATAAACAAATAGTAACAATATAAACAGAATGTTAAAAATGCTGCCAATAAAATATTTTTTAAATAACTCTTTCTTAAGTAATTAGCACCTTTCTAGTGCCTATGGTAGAACAGTTAAAAGCAAATCAGTTTTATTAAAGTGAAACTGATTGGCTTTTGACTATTCTGTCATAACGTAATTCATAAATATGTCTGATGAGATCTGAGTAGAGTATAATATATTACGAACTTTAAAATTCGTAATATATTATACTCTACTCAGATCTCATCAAGTTTTTCTTTCGATCTAGTTTTTCTGTTAGTAAGTTTTTAGAGTTGTGCTCGAGATGTAATTCATAAGCAAATTATCTATATAGAGATGGCTTGCATTATCAAATTCATATCTAACATTATTTCAATTGGAAAATGAAATTAAAACTTTTTTTCGACTGAGAAGTCAGTTTAAAGTTAGATAATTTGTTTAAATTAGTAAGAGTAGCTATTGCTACAGTCAGCTAATTTTTTTTTCTCTTTTCATTTTTTACGTACAATTTTTTTTCATACAATAGAGAAAAATAATTTAAATAAGATTTTGAGGTTTGAAGTAGTCAAAATGCGGCGTTTCAAAAATTAATTCAAAATCGTAGCTGAGCCAAGTTGACTATGTTACGGAAATATTTCATTCAAAAAATGAAATCCTTGACTAAAAAACCCTTGTTTTTAACAGGTTTTGTCAAATGCCCAGAAATTTTTGGAATTGGGAGTTAAATAAAATGGCAAATCGACTGTAGCAACTGTAGCAAAAGTCAATTTGTCATGTTTTGAAATAACTTTATTCACACCTCCAATAACACTGTACAACAACTTTTAACTTTTTGAAAAAAACAAGAACCAAATTAGGTTATCTTTATTAATTCAGACGTGCTGATTCCAAATATGTAATCAGTTATGCTGTAGCACGTCACAATTTTTTGTAATAACGATATAAAGATGCAACGTAAGATGCATTTTTCTATACATATGAATAAGTGTATGAACATGTTTATTATCACTTTTAACACAAATTGTTTACTTGTATTTAATTGTATTTAGCCTGGCGTTTAAATGCTGCATCGGGTTCATCGCGCTGCAAATTCCAGCAGTAATCTGCAAGCATGGCGGGGCTCCACTTTCTCTTGTATCTGCTTTCCATTGTGGCAATACTCTGATGAAAGCGCTCGCCATTTTCATCATATACATCTCCATTGACAGAGAAGAAGGAAAGATGGGAATGAAGAAAGTGGAGCTTCAGCGAAATGTTACAACCCAGTTGTTGATAGGATGCAATTATTCTGTCTACCAAATCAGCGTAATTTGGTGCAATATGTTTTCCAAGAAATCCCCGGCACACCCGTTTGAATGCATCCCATGCTGCAAGTTCATATTGATCCATCGTTCCCGAAAACGTTTCATCCAGCATCAGTTCTCGTACTTGGGGCCCCACGAAAATGCTCTCTTCAATTTTGGCGTCACTGATTTTAGGAAATTTGGTCTGCAAATACTGAAATGCTGGTTTGTCGTGATCTAACGCCTTTACAATGATTCCAAGCTTGTAAAGATTGGGCAAGATGATCTTCTCTTTATCCACAAGAGGTTCATGAATGACGTTATGGGAACCAACCTCAAATGTTTCTCGTTGTGGCCAACATTTTCTCATATAATGTTCTGATTTCATCCTGCTATCCCATTTGCAGAGGAAACACATGTACTTAGTAAAACCAGCCTGCAATCCATTTAGTGTAGCAACAACTTTCAAATCTGCACATATGGACCATCTGTGATCTCTGTATTTAATTCTGTCCAGAATAAGCAATATATTCACATAGCTTTCCCTCAGGGTTACCGAATGTGCTATGGGAATGGAAGGCAGCATATTTCCAGTATGCAGTAATACTGCCTTAATACTATAAAGTGATGCGTCAATAAACAAATCCACATAGATGAATCGTATTGTATTCCTAGATCATCAAACATCCACTGATGTCATTACAGAAGCAAAGTTCTTCATCCATAGAGAAGTATTGCTGCAGTTCCCGTGATCGCTTTCTAAATGACGACACTCTTGCATCACCAGCCAACAGATGCCACTCCTGGAGACGTGAAGCCAGCAATTCACTCTGTTGCTTTGTTAAATACAAATCTCGTACAAGATCTTTCAGGTCAGATCCTGTTATGAAGTGGGGTTTATACTCTGTATCTTCTGGCAACTCGTAACTATCATCGTCATCAGTATCCTCGTCTGAATCAGAACTGTCCGTGTTTGGGATTTCCGATGGAGGTTCAGGAACAGGGAGTTCAGCCGAATGAGGAACAGGACGAATAGCTGAAGGTAGATTTGGGTACACTATAGCTTTCTTACCCTTAGAATTGCGACCTGATATGTTAACAGAACAGAAATAGCAATCTGACAATGATTTTGGGGTTCACGCCACACCATTGGCACCCTAAATGTTGGTCCTCCACCAGTCCTGTTCGCCCACGACGATAGTGAACTAGCGCACCTCACACAGCATGCATGAGGCGCCCAGTTCTTATCCTGGTCGCCGACTTTGCAACCAAAGTATAGTTCATACAGTTTTTTCACATGTGGTGTCAATCTTCGTCTGCACCTCTTTAAAGTCAGTTCGCCACAAATGTAGCAAAAGTTGTCGGCTTGATTTTTACAAGTTCTGGGCATTTCAAGTGAGAACCTCTAGCAAAAAAAAAGTTGTGTAGCAAAGACAGAAATTCTGTTAAATATCTACTCTCCGTTTTTGAAACTTTTTTTTAATAAAGTGGATAGCAATCAGTAAATGAAAAGGTTTTATAATTATAAAGACTAAATTAAATTGCACCGTCTGTTGGTTTCTTTATTTAGTTTATTATAAAAATGGTGAAATTTGTTTATGCTTATGAAAAATGGTGAAATGTGTTTATTGCTGTTCTACGAATTATTTATCATTGAAGAAGTCAAACGATTTAAAAACGTTTTAAAAAATTTATAGATTTCCCAGGCACAAAGAGAAGAAAGACACGTTTGATAGAATGTTTACCTAATGCGAGTTTTAAAACGTCCAGCAACACTTTATTATATGATCTGATTGGCATCAAAAGTTTGATGCAAATCAAATCATATAATAAAGTGTTGCTAGACAGTTTTGACAAAACTTCAAAAAGTTTAAACTAAAATAACATTTTTGACAGTTTTCCTCTCCGATAGAATTTTAGTTTATTCTAAAATTGCAAGAAACTTTCCAATACTTTTTTTCTTAATTTGGATATTTCTACTAGGAACTATTATTCTCCGTGACAAGGTGTATGTTACAAAAATATTATTGTATCAGGAAGTTGCTGTTTTTGGAAAACCAATGATACAAATTCACTTTCAAGAAGTGTTTTAGATGTTATGATAAATTGTAATACAAGTTATATGATTGATAGTCCTAAATTTCTTTTGAAAATGTTGTGAAAACCTGTGAACAAATAAATTCCTAATTTTTATGTGATCAAGTTCAATTAACTTTAGAATCAGTAAGATAGCAAATTAATTAAGATAGCAAAATTAAACAAAGAACTATGTTGTTTTAAAAAAAGAAAGACCATATTAAGTTTATCTTGTTAGGTTGACATTTATTCATTGACACTTATTTTTATTATTTGTTGAGATTTGTTGATTGTAATATGCCTAAAGTTTGCTGTTTTGGGATTTTAAAAGCATCCCTTATTTATTAAAAGCATATTCTTATTGAAAAAGTTTAGTTACATTAGTTCTATTTTTTGTTTGATTTGAAACTTGTTTCTTTTTTTCATTATTTGACACAAAATTTAATGAAGTAATAAGGTTTATTATTAAAAATATGAAAATATTTATAAATTGTTTTTATAAATTTATATTAATCGTTAGAGTGTCTATTTTAATTTTCAGTTATTTTATAAAGTCATTAAATAAAGCATAATATGTTTTAAAACAAATTTTAATTAAATAACAAAATTGAATTTTAAACAAATTTAGATTAAATTTGTCGTTTTCATTTTTAAGTATCAACCTCCAATTTTCTTGCAGATCAAAACATTTTAACAACCACAAATATTTCGTTGATTTAAATATATAGATAAATTTATATGATAATGTTTTGTGTTTTATTTGGCATAAATATATTGACTGGCAATAGGAATACCAAGAACTTAATGTAAATACATCGACTGAGGATAAGGGTTTTGTCAAGGTTTTAGTCATGATTAAAAGTCATAAAAGACAAATAAACTATCATTTTGTTAAGGAATATTCTGTTTAACTAGATGGTTTTAACGCGTAAATAAAGTAACTTCTGCTTTAAACGGACAGAAGAAGAAAGCAGTGGTAGGGGACCTCATTTAACACTAGAAGCCATCTAAGGCTGGCGCGTGTGGTGTGATACTCTCCCTATACCTCCTATCAAAGAATTTTAGTTCATTATGTCTGCAAATTTAGTTCTTTCAGACCATCGGCATATGTAGATCATATAGTAAAATCGACAAACAATGACTTTTCGTACTGTCGGCAAGGACCTTGTTTTTTTTGAGACAAAAAAAAATATTTATGACATTTTTGCTACAGTCAATAAAAATCCTGGATCTGCTTCTGTAATGCATCAGATAATCTCTTAACTTTTCTTTTTTGTTCTCAACAACAACGTAAAGTATCGCAACATTCTGTTAAAATTTAGCAAATAAAAAACTTTTTTATGCTGACCAGCTGTAAGAGTAAGTCGTGCACACTTCCAAAAATGATAGAATATTTTGAACAACTTAAACCATGCCTCAACTGGAATTATATCACAAAATTCATCTTTGATCGGTGGCGGCGCCAGCATTTTTTGGTCTTTGAGATAGCTAACTTCCAGACATGGAGCAAAGTCCAAACATTAAGTTTAAAAAAAAACGCTTACGCTTATGTCAAATAACTTAAGTTTAAAAAAAAATTAAGTTTATGATTCATTGTAGTATCCTTCACAAGGCATCAAAGAGAACAAGAGTATGTCATTTTCTTGTTTCCTTTTTTCCAACATTTTAACTTGATGGTAAAGATTCAACCAAGAAGTCTCAAGTTTACGAATAACCTTACCTTTCTGTTTAAAATACAAGTTAGTCTTGCTGCTTCAAAAAACTCTAGTTGGATAAAAAGTTTTTATCAAACTGATACCATTAACTCTTTTGAATAGTTGAATCAATGAACTAAATTATTAATTTTTTGTCACTATTGACTCAACAGAAAAATATTTATTTGAATATATACATACACACATACATACACACATACATACATACATACATACATACATACATACATACATACATACAAACATACATACATACATACATACATACATACATACATACATACATACATACATACATACATACATATATACATACATACATACATACATACATACATACATACATACATACATACATACATACATACATACATACATACATACATACATACATACATACATACATACATACATACATACATACATACATACATACATACATACATACATACATACATACATACATACATACATACATACATACATACATACATACATACCTACATACATACATACATAAGTTATGTATGTATGTATGTATGTATGTATGTATGTATGTATGTATGTATGTATGTATGTATGTATGTATGTATGTATGTATGTATGTATGTATGTATGTATGTATGTATGTATGTATGTATGTATGTATGTATGTATGTATGTATGTATGTAATGTATAACATACATACGTACATATACCTACAGGATAGGACTTCTATAAGATATTGGAACAGGATTTTGTATATCTTCTAAATCTAGGAGAATTCTTAAAAGATGTATTCAATAAGACTACCTCGTGCAAAATCCTGTTCCAATTTCATATAACAATGTCCTATTTAATTTTTGAAGGATATCTAATAGCATTTTTTTATAGAAGCTCAAGTTAAAAATGTAATTACAAAAAAAAGGAAAAACTGAAGTTTTCAATCAAAAAAAAGTTGAAAATATTAGTTTTTGAAAAATAATGGAGAAATATGAAGCATTATTTCCGAACTGCTAGTACTGCAGTGTTAAGCTTAAGTGGTAATGAAAAACTTGTCCATTTTTTGAACAAAGCATTAGTATTTATACTGCTTTTTTAAATAAAACAGGGGCTTTGTTGACCGCCATCAACATACTATAGCAAGTCATTTGTCAACTGCATATTGCCAGAATACCATTAGCGCAGCATACAAATTACTAACTAAAAGGCAAATTAACTAATGGAGGATGATGCAAGATTCAAACGAAGAAAGTCAACACTAACCATCATAAGCTTTAGCTTATTACTAAAATTCTCATTTCTGTTCTCAATACAAAGTATTAAATACATGTACAATTACCAGATCTTTAATTCTGGTCATCATTGAGTGTGATATCATGGAAACATAGCTTTTATAGATGAGATATTTTTTGGATTGTTTGAAACGGTTATGAGTATAAATGCTGGTTAATATTATTTTTTTTTTACTTAAGAATGTTTGTGCAATTGCAATTTTAGACCTTTTTTTATCAATTTTCATTTGGTTTTAAATAATTAGAAATTAAATTAACTTAAGTTTTTCATTTAAATCTGAATAAATTAAAGTTATACTATTTTCAAAAATTAGTTGATGAAATATTTGTTATGTAGTGTAAAGATTTAATATTAAAGTTTTTACAACCTTTTCTATATCAGATCTTTTAATGTATAATCTTCGTTAGAAATTACTGCCTTCTGCAATATATACGGCAATGCCACCCTTCTTTTTCAAATGTTCAACTTTTTTGAACATTTGAAAAAGAAGGGTGGCGCTTTTTTTAAAGCATATTTACTTGAAAAATTAGTACAAATGTAATACTATAGAAGTAAATGTAATAATGTAGAATTTTGTAATATTATGTAATATTACAAAAGTTTAAAATACACAATACAAAGGAAATATTAATAAAGTACTTTAAAATACACCAAATTATAAGATTTTTATCCAGTGAGCACCCGATGTCATTCCGATCGAAATGAAATCGTAAATCCGATGTCGGGTTTACGTTAGATTTTTATCAACGACGTATTACAACGTCGTTACGTCGTCGATATAATGATGCTTAAACGATGTTATTTTATTGATGTCTTTTGACTTCTTATGAGTCTAATGACGCTAGAGCGACGTCAAGTGCATAACGTCCGATTAACATTGATGTAATAAACGAAATTATTGGTAACCCTAAAAAATGTTGCAATCTTTGCCCTCAGTTATTAAAGTAGATGATAATCTTTTTCTTGATTAAAAAATAAATGCTTCCAAATTTATCAAATATTTTGCATCAGCAGGACCAAACCTAGCAGAAAAAGTTCCAAACGCTAAAAAATTAATAAAGGCAACATATGACCCTCTAAACTCGTATCTAAATTTTTTTGATTTGTCTTTTGAAGAGTTTGAAAGTGTTTTAAATTGTCAAAAAAAAGTTAAATAAAGCAGTTGGTCCAGATGATGTCAATGAAAATGTTATTTATAAGCTGTTTTGACGTTTCATAAGAAATACTTTTCCAAATTTTTAAATGCTCTATTAATCAGGGAGTTTTTCCTGATGATTTAAGAATAGAAAAAATTATCCCCATATTTAAAGAAGGAAAAAAACCAATGTAAAACACTATCGTTCGATTTCTATTCTCTCTATTTTTTATAAAATTTTGGAAAGAATTTTATACATCAGAGTATATACTATCACCTTTCAACAAACAAATGATTAAATAATATGCAATATGGATTCAAAAAAAAAAAAATTCAACAGAGCATACTATTATTCAACTTACAAGAAGTATATCAGACTCACTTAACAATTCTAAATTCACATTGGGAATATTTATTGCTTTAGCGAAAGCGTTTGATACAATTGATTATAAAACTCTTGCTGAAAAATTAAAATATTATGGTAGAATAGGCAATGATATACCTTTACGTTTTCTTCATGATGAGACTACCATTATGGAGTCTAGTTTAAAAACATACGAAAACGGAAACCAAAATAGGGTCACCTATGCTAAAAAGGTCTAAATGCAACCACCAATTATTGAAAAAAGAGAGGACTAGAAAAAAAATGATCGTGCCTTTACAGTAGTTAAAAAACAACAACAATGCAGCAAGTAAAGCTCTAACAGAAAAACTTAAAATAAAGCCAATTTTCGGAAATAAAGTTGCATTAAACAGAAACTCCATTGCAGGTAAAATTACTGTGCGAAAATTTTATATTTTTTAGGAGGGGTTTGTAACACAATATCGGAAGAAGATCTGTCTAACCATATTAATAATGAAATAGGTATCGAACCAATTGATGTAGAGCTTAACCGCGAAAATAAATACAATTGATCATTCAAAGTGAATATAAAAAGTACTGAAAAGAGACATGATTCTAAACCCTGATGTTTGCGACAATGATATTATTGTTAAACCATTCAGGCTTCATCGTGAAATCTCAAAAATCGAAACACCACAGCAGAGTGCAGTTAATACGCTACACTTTGTACAACCACCTTAAAAATTATTTTCTACATTTCAAGAAAAACCTTCTTATGCACGGCAACATTCTTACTGAACTCGGATACCAAATTTAAATTCAAAATGGAAGGAAACACAGTAAGTAAAACCTTTGAAAATATTACCTTTTGTGCATATAATTGCCAAAGTTTTAAATTAATTTATATTTCCGAACCGGTCAAGTCATTTGATATTATCTTTTTATCGGAACATTGGCTTTTGAATATTGAACTCTTTTTGCTAAAAAACATAGGAATGCCGACACACAAATGCCGACACACAAATGCCGACACACAAATGCCGACACACAAAGTAATTTTTCATGCGGCAAAAAAAAGGCATATGGAAGACCATTTGGAGGATTTGGAGGACACGCATTGATTGTTTAAAAAGATGCTATCCTGTCTCCACACATAGTTTATGAAGATAATAATATTCTTGCTATCAAAGGTAAACACAATTGTCAAAATCTAGTGTTTATCGGTATCTATCTTACCAATGCATGGCATACAAAAGATACATCCTTGAACGTAAAAACCTTTTGTTATGGGCTGCTTTAACTCAAAAAGTGGTAAAAGCAGCCCATAACAAAAAGATCCATGAAAAAACGATAAATATTGAATATCTACGAACTACAAGTCCTCAGAAGTTCTGGGACAACATTCGTAAAATCAAAACTAAAGCAACAACTCGTTTATTTACAATTAATAAATTGCAAAACATAAAATATATCGTTAAAGAGTTTAGAAAACATTTTCAATCTATACTTAATACGTCGCTAATTTTAAATAATGACCATAATCCTCATCAAATTCTACCTTTAAGTTACGAGCCTAATTCACTAGTTATTACAGCAGCTGATATTATAAATTGCATATCACAACTAAATAGTAATAAGTCCCCAGATAGCTGTGGGGTAAGTGCTGAACACCTTAAACACTCTCATAATAACAATCTTTATTAGTGGCTCGCTAATTTTTATAATAGCATTCTAACGTATTAAAAGGTTCCAAAATATTTATCAACTTCAACAATTATTCCACTTGTTAAGTCATATAAAAAATCTCTTAATAATCCGGATAATTACCGTGGAATTAGCATTTTACCAATCTTTACCAAACTTCTAGAATATCTAATCTTGCATTTATGTCCTACAAGGGGTGCGTTAAGGGTCTATTCTATTGTCACATTTATATAGCATTTATACTGAAAATATCTTAAATGAAATCGTCTCAGAATGTAAAGTAGGTTCAACAATAAATGGTATCTATACTGGTGTCATTGCATACGCAGATGATGTAGTTTTGCGAAGTCCAAAAATCTCTGGTCTGCAAGAACTGATTGACAGGTTTCAAACATATGGAATATCAAACTTTATTAAGCTAAACACCGAAAAAACGGAATTTATGATTTCTGGTAAAAGTTTGATTCCGAACAACGTTGTTCAAATTAACGGAAGCTATATATGTCTCCAAAATAAATGAAAACATCTGGGTTTCCAATGGGATAATGGTAAAAACAACAAGAAAATTGCAACACTTCAAAAAACAAATCTAAATGAACGTATAACTCAGTTTCAATCGGTTGCAATAGCTCTAATTGACAGTGGAATTTATTATTGCCAGCCGTAAAAAATAGTTCATTTATACAACACTTTAGCAGTGCCAAAGCTTATATATGGCCTTGAACTATGCAACTTTGATATCAGTTTCCTTCGAAACATAGACGCCGTTGGAAGAGCAGTATTAAAATCATTTTTTGGTACCTCAAAATATAGTAAAAATTACCTGCATTCTTTTTTTAAAATAGAGGATATTTTAACTATTCTAATTCGAAATAAAGCTAATCTATTTATCAGGCTGATGAAAAATCAAACTTGTTACTCACTGATAATTAATCAATTACAGTCAACACAAAATAAAAAATCATTTACAAATGAAGTGATTTCTATGTGTAAAACTCTTGGTTTAAACTTCTTTCAATACATGATAGAAGGGGAAAAAATTAAATTTACACTACCTCAAGAACTGCAAGCTGAGATTATAGAAATATTAAAAGAATCGTTCCAGTTATGGAATTTAAAAGAACAAAGAGAAACATTTAAAACTTTGATGGAGGTGAATATTCCTAAAATAGAACTAACTGTCTAGTTATTAGCATTAAAGGCTAATGATTGGGAGAGCCGTGCTCTCTTGACGTAATTTAACTATAAACTGTAATAATATAAGTTAATTTACCTGTAATTGTATTACTGGGTGTTTAAAAGAATATAAATAAAATAAACTAAACAAACATTGCTTAGAGTTGTATAAATAAAAATAAACTGAAACAGCAGAAGCATCTAGCACGTCTTCTTATATATTTTAAAGACCGTTATACTCATGCCAAGCCTCTATTACTTGAAATGAAAGTTTTTAATATATACAAGCCTAATATTTTTAATATTCTTTGTTTTATGTTTAAATGTAAAGCTAATTTATCCCCTGTTTTTTTCCATAATTTGTATTAATCAAAAGATAAAAATAAATACATTTTACGCAATGATAGTTTTATTAAGCAGCCCATTTTTCAAACAAATCTTTTTAAATTTCGTATCGATTATCGCGGACCAATCTTATGAAATTTTGTATCGATTATCGCGGACCAATCTTATGAAATTTTGTATCGATTATCGCGGACCAATCTTATGAATTAAAATAGTTTTAGAAAATTTTACTATGGATTTTATTCATCAAAGTAACTACTTTTCTTCTAAACGAAAGCTAAAAGAACACATTTTTACAATCAAAGATTTAACAATATACTTTTGATATTTTTTAGTGATCTTCCTTTTTACCTTCTATTTAAACATAAGTTTATAAAAATTATATATGTATCATTAACAACTGTAATTTAGATATATTATAGATATAACGAATCTTGTATTTACAACGTAATATTTTAAGTTTCTTACTTCGTTACTTATTTTTTATCTTGTAAATATCTTATTAAATATTTGTATTAATCCCCGCGTTCTTTTATTTTTTAATAACGATCATTGTATATATATTTTTTTATTATTAAATATTTGTATTTTAAATATTGTAAGAAAATGCTTTTTTATAATGTAATAAAAAGAACAATATATATATATATATATATATATATATATATATATATATATATATATATATATATATATATATATATATATATATATATATATATATATATATATATATATATATATATATATATATATATATATATATATATATATACACACATATGATTAGATAATGTTTGATGATTAGGCTAATGTGATAAACTATTTTTTTTTGCTGGGTTTATTTATGGCAGGATAAACATCAAACTTTATTTATAAAAAAAGGATCAAATCTTTATGGTTGATTCACAGGTGTTCTTATAGGTAAAAGTTTCTTTTTTGTCTTTTGCATATTAGCAGAAAATACAAAAATTTATGGCACTGCATTAAATTTTAAATCGGGTTTATGATGATGATCAACATATGCAATATTTTTTATCTGGGATACAGTAATTGTAATCTGTTTCAAAAAATGATTGCTGCATAAACAAGTGCGTTTGGATGAAAGAAAAGTTTTTACATTTCAAAGCAACAATGCATCTTTTACATAATTCAGAATTCTTAAGAAAAAATTTATGGAAGGATTTTGTGTCGTTTTTTATATATCTACTAGAATATCCAAATGCAGCGCAAGATTTAATTATTTATATTGTGAAGCTTTCAAAGAAATAGCTAACTTTAATAAAAGCTTCAGCTATACTATGTGAGGTTTATTGTTTCTGCCCTATATAATAATGGTCGATTAAAATAGCTAACAAAAAAATCAACTTCACTCGCAAATTGAAAAAAAACCCGGAGTTACACATTTAGTTATTTAGTAAACGTCATTGACGTCATTTAGTAAACGTAATTGACATTGACGTTGATTTTAAATTGATGTGTTTGTGTTGTTGAGACATCACACAGACAATTTTTAAATATAAACATGTTTTAAGAAAAAAATAATTTAAGAAGTGGTTTTAAAAAAATTATGTAATTAACCTCTTTTAAAAAAGACCAATAAAGATTTTAAAAATAGAATAAAAGCTTTTAAACATTTATTTGTTTATTATAAAACTTACGCAACAAAATATGTTTTGGCTGCGTAACTAAACTTTCACATTTAAATTATTTATTTTCTTTATGTAACGCACGCCATTAATGAATTCAATTAATTCGTTTTCTCTCTCGACTTATTGCTTTTAAAGTTTCGTGGCATGTGACTGGCTTTAAAAAACTTTCAATAAAATAACTTTTATTCGTACCTAGTTTAAATTCTTTTGAGCTGCGTGCAAATAAAGTATGAAATTCTTTACTTTGCATTGCTTACTTTTGGTAAGTGCATTATTATATTGTTCCGTATATTTGTAATTTCATCATTGAACTTTTTTTTTCTTATTTTGATATAAGATATTTTTCTACATAATTTATTCAATTTTTTGTTTGTCTTTAAATTTCTAAGTAAACCTTATGTTTTTACTATTAAATATTTTATTTTTTGCCCCGTAAATTATTAAAAATTTTTTTAGTTTGTAACGTAAAAATAAAATGCAAATAATAAACTTAGTTTAAAATTGTCTATTTAATAAAATGCTGAACAAAAAGAAAAAATGTTAAAATTGCAGTCAATAAATTAACTTTTGCTAAACTAATTTTCTTAAGCTCATGGAAGAATAATCAAAAGCAAAAATTAGTTTTACTAGAGATGGTTAGCAGAAGACATAATTATGAATTACATCTTGCCCAGCGGGCATGCGTCATTCGGGGACTTCCGTACGGACGTCTTTACGTCTATGAGTCGTCCAGCAGACGTCCTCCGGTCGCGTGCCCACTGGTGATCGCATTTGTAAAAACTTACCAGTAGAGAAGCTAAATCTAAAGAAAAATTTAATTTTTTAAATTTTGAAATGTATAATAACTAATCTACTGCTCACTTCTTTAGAAGTTAAGACCGTAGAAACTATAAAACTTGGTTAGATGACACTAACCCTTACTTATTTTGTGCGCGGTTGTCCTCATAATGCAAAATACTCCAGCCTATTCAAAAACTGCAAGTCTGGCGAAAACAAATTTAAACCAGTCTTTGCCAGACTGTAGAAATTTCTACATTTACAAACCAAAGGTTGAAAAATCTCCATAAAATATTAGCAATACCAATAGACCTTATTTCAAAAAATGAAAACATTTTTCTGACAGAGAAGTCAGTTTTAAGGAAAATAATTTAAGAAATTAGGAATTTCAAAAAAAGTTGCTCAAAATATAATTTTGCTTTAAAATACTCTTTTTAATTTATGCAGCCGTTGTGTAGAAGTTAGAGTTCTGGCTACTAAAGGTCCGTTGTTTGAAGCTGGATCTGGCCATATATGCATCCCTGATAAGGGGATGTCCATTAAATAAGTCAACAGTTTTTTGGAGATTTTTAACTCCCCTTTTCCCCCTTGTCAACAATTTATCAAACTTCCTGAGACCACCTATGCTTTTTAAAATACGTCAATATTCAATGACCCCCCTAATTAAATGTTTATCATAATTTATGTACAACGCACATAAATTATGATAAACGTACGAGTCACAATTTGTGACTTTGCGTTACACTAACCAATAACATTTGAAAAAATTAGTGTTACGAGTTGACGTTTTTTTTTTTTTCCAAACATCTTTTCTTCCAACAAGGCTGCAAGCAGCCACTAATTAAAGTTGGAAGTTACTGAAATAGAAAAGATGAAGATTGTAGAGCAAGATAACAATTAACAAACGACTTAAAGGATTTCAAATTATATGAATCAGAAAAGCAAGATGAAAGAAGCGAATTCCAAAGAACTGATGTTCGAGGAAAAAAACTAGACAAATAAGCATTTTTGGAGCACAACAAACAGTCACAGAAAAAGAATGAGACTTAATTGAATGACGAGTAACACAAGAATGAAATTTAGTAGATGGCACAATAGACGCTAGCTCTTTAGAGCAGTGTCCATCATAGTATTTGTAGAAAAGAGAAAGAGAAACAACATGACGACGATGTGATAATGGTTGGTAATTGGTTGCAAGAGCAGGTCCAATTATGTTCACAATGCGTTTTTACACCTTGTCTAAAAAAGAAAGGGCATCATTTGAAGATGCGTCCCAGATATAGCACTGTGTTTCTTCGAAGGATGAATTTGAGATTTATAAAGATAAAAAATAGAATTCTGAGTAAGAAAGTGACGAGCACGATAAAGGGATGCAACCTTAGCAGATCCAAATTTTGCAATCGATTTGGTATACGGTTTCCAAGAAATTTCGGAAGTAAGAGTTAATCCTAGAAGATGGAGGGTAGATGACTCATTTAATACGTTACCATTTATAAATGGTAACGTATTAAATGAGTCATCTACCCTCCATCTTCTATAGTCATCTACCCAGTCACTGAAAGATCATGCTGAAGCAGAAGTAAGATCATTTTTATTCTCAAATGTCCCCTCCAAGCAATCAGAGAGTGTTGGCTCTTTATCAAAACAAGAATAAATGATAACATCATCAGCAAACAATGCAACCATAGATATGAGAATTTTTGAGAGATTGTTAATGTAAATTTAAAAAAGTACAGGGCCAAGGATAGAACTTTGAGGGACCCCTGAAGTTAGAGGTATGAAGAGTGCTCACTCCGTTTACAAATCAGCAGTAGAGCAAAAAGTTCAAAATCCATACTGATGATCAGATAGAAAAATACTATGTTCAAGATGAGAGATTAAGTGTTTGTTAATTAAAGACTCAAAAAAAAAGTTTCTTAAATACCGGAAAATTATAATACCGGTTTTCGGAATTCAAAATAGTTCAATACAGGTATAAACAGGTACTGCGCGGTATTTATAAAAAACATTGAAAAAATTTAGGCAAATCCTGACAAAACGTTATGAAAAGAAAAACTAAAAAAAGAAAATTTACACATTTTTTTTTTATATTTTATTTCTTTTTTATTTCTTAATATCTGAAAATATATTTACTTTTTTTTACTTTTTAATATCTTCACTGGTCAGAATAGTTGAATTATCCTTACTCAGCTCTTTAAAAGCCAATTCAATAAGTTTTAACACTTTTAAAATATCTCCTAAAACTTTTTAATCGACTTCCTCATAAAAACTATTTGTTCTAATGTCCAACACTGCGTTTTGAATGCAATGTTACCAACCTTTCAATAATGGGAACCAAAGAGTTCATTAAAGTTTTTTCTGCAATTCAATCTCTCAAGATACTTATTGTCATTATAATCAGAATCTGAATCATTATTTTCTTCCGAAGTAAGATTAAAAAGAAGTTTTTCAGAATTGCTTGCATTACCATTTTCATCGGCATCTTCTTTATTTGATTCGTCACTCGAACTTGTTTGGTCGTCGCTGGTACGTAAATTTTTGAAGAAAACATCGGTTACGCCACAGATAAGTACCGTTATTGTTTCACAGTAGACTTTCTACAGGAATTATCTGTTCAAATTTTTGCATTAATGCAGTACCATCGTGAATAGACGCAATTATGTGCGTAAAATTTAACCCAAATTCTGTCAAGTTTTGTTTCTCTAATTCTTTGGTTGTGAAAGCATCACAGGAACCATCAATTTTAACAAGACCCAATTAATGAGCAACTTTATTGTGAAGAGTTACATTTATATACCTTTTAATGATCAGTCCATTCATAAACTGTTATGCTGAATTTTCCACCACATTTTTTCAAAACAGAAACTTCATCTTTTCATTCAGCTTTTGTTTTTTTATCTCGTAAAACGACATTATTAGATTTGTGACTGTTTCTTTGACATTATCAGATTTGCAACTTGTCGGTTCGACTTTTTAACAGTAGGCAACCGCGTTTCTGATTAAACTCACGTATTGCATCGGATTTCGTAATTGTTCTTAAAGACATGGCATTCTTTGCGACACATTTTGATAGCAATTCAGCCAAGATTTCACGTTTAAAGAACCTGTCTACTTTTATATTTTTTTTCGAAATTTCTGCAGCAGATGTTTCATCGAACTTCTTATTTTTTAATATTATACTATGGGTAATTCTCATGTGGGTAATTAGACCAGATATGCTTAAAACCTTTGCATTTTTTGAAAGAATTACAAAGGATACATTTTGATTCACTAGCTGAATCGTAAAATTTTGTGAATTACTTCCAGGCAGACCCAATGGGCACACGGATGTCCATAGTACGTCCAAGGACGTCCTAAATGGTCCAATTGGACGTCCATTGGACGTATCAAATGAAGCAACTTTCGTCCGTCCATTTTGGACCTCTAAAGAACGTCCATGAACGTCCTAAACAGTCCGTTTAGAGATCCACCATAGACGCTACAAAGGTGAAAATTTTGTCCGTTCATTCAACGTTTAATTTTATTCAGCTTATTCTCATACCGACACCATTTCTAACAGCTATAAAAAATGGAGTCTTTATAAAAGAAATGAACTCTTTTTTTTCCACAGTGCCTAAATTTAATTCTCATGAATTTAGAGATCAACACGTGTGGCAACCCTCATTAGGATAGTAGTAAGGTTATTGCATAAATAATTAAATCCCAGTATTGACACAAATCATTACATAAAATAGTATTGACACAAATCATTACATAAAATCAAAACATAAAAAGAATAATATTTTTGACAATAACATTATATAAATACAATTAAAAAAAAACATTATTTTTTGGCTCGTTTTAATATGTCGCCAATCGAGTGTGCACTCGATGTTGCTCGTATCATAACCAATTTTCTCACCAACAATAGTATCTAAAGATATAGTATTTATCACAAAATTGTCTGTCAATCATAGAGCATATTTAAAAAAATCATAAATTAACAAGTAAACTCGAAAGCAAAGTAAAAAAACTTTGCTTTTGAATTTAATTGCCAAAAAGTCAACAAACTAAATCCACAATAGAAATTTATATTGAAATACTTGTTATTAGTTTTAGAAAGTCATACTTAAAAAAACTAAATTAAAATAAAGAATGACCGAAAATATATTTGCAAATAATGAATCGGAGAAGCAGTTTTATAATCATGGTTCACAGTTGTGTGGCTTAAATAGCCTTGCTGTTTAAGCCACACAACTGTGTGGCTTAAACAGCAATGCTATATATATTCATATATAGGCTTATATATTCATATATAATAAAATTCTTTATTTTTTTATTTTTTAGTTCCCCAAGGCCGAGAAGACCACTATAGACGAGGAGGCTACTAATTGTGGTTATAACCCTCTCTATAACACAAACCTTGACGAACAAGGCTGCTGCGCGGAGAAACAAGTTGAGCGCGGTTCTACCAGGGATGTGGTGGGAATATATATACATATATATATATATATATATATATATATATATATATATATATATATATATATATATATATATATATATATATATATATATATATATATATATATATATATATATATATATATATATATATATATATATATATATATAAGTAGAAAATCACTTAACAATTTTTTTTTTCATTTTACACTGTTTCATCAACAAAGATTCATCAACAAAGATTTTCTAATGAATCTTTGTTGATGAAACACAGTGTAAAATGAAAAAAAATTTTGTTAAGTGATTTTCTACTAATATATGATTGCTCTGTTCTTTTAAGAACATTGAGCACTTTATTGAGTAGAATACATTTTAAAGTTGTTTAAATATATATATATATATATATATATATATATATATATATATATATATATATATATACATACAAACATAAATACATAGATATATACATACAAACATATATACATAAATGTATTTATGTTTGTATGTATACAAGCAAACATAAATACATACATAAATACATACATACATGTTTTAGATCAGCATAATCATAACTCAGTTGTACGGAGACGTTTACGGTAAGATATTTATTAATAAAATACAGAAGTTTATACGATCTAGATATTTAATATAACCTAATATATTTTATGGTATAAAAACGCATTTTTGATAAAGCAAATCGTCATCATCATCATCAACATCATCATCATCATCATCATCATCATCATCATCATCATCATCATCATCATCATCATCATCATCATCATCATCATCATCATCATCATCATCATCATCAACATCATCATCATCATCATCATCATCAACATCATCATCATCATCATCATCATCGTCGTCATCTCATCATTATCATCATCACCGTGATCGTTTTTTTTTCGGGAAGGGGGTAGGATTGGGGGGGGGGGGTAAGGGAGGAGGGGATAGTTCTTAAAGCCTCAATTTTGCCTCAGCTTGATATTTTTGCTTTATTGAATAACATTAAAATAATTAAATTATTAAAATAATCCTTAAAATAGTTCAACACAATGTGAAATTCTGTTCAAAAATACCGAAAACAAAAGATATTATACCTGATTGGAATAAAGTCTTTCCATTTGACGAGCGAAATGAACGCCCGCGATTTCTCTTGTCAAATAAAAAGGATTTTAGTTAAAGCCAGTCAATCCACCCAAAATGTTTGTTACCATTGATGTCTTAAACCAAGCTTTATCCGAAAATTACGTTAATGCAAAAACGGAAACTGTTTTACCTGAATTGTTTACAACTTTTTTCAGAAAATATCTTGAAACACGCTTAATTAAATAAAATACGCTTCGTAGAGTATACTATACAGGGCGTGTCAATTTACAGTCACGATTGCATATCAGTACAATCTATCATAAAATATATAAATAGCGCAATTGCAAAATATAATTTCAAAATTATTTAAAATAAAACTAAAATAATTATACAATAGTTAAACATTTTTATGTACTGAAAATTATCCATTAGTACTAAAAAAATTGGCTCAATGGTATCTGTGATGGTAAATTTCATAACTCCCTGCTTTAAAATATCTTTTAATTTGTAAACAAACAATATCAAAAACCTTAAAGCAAATGCTGCTGTCTTAAATAGATGTTAAGTGGTTTTTTTCCCTTGTTATACAGGTATATATATATATATATATATATATATATATATATATATATATATATATATATATATATATATATATATATATATATATATATATATATATATATATATATATATATATATATATATATATAGTGGGGTTGCTTGGAAAAATTCAAGGAGGGAGGGAAGAAACCTCAATTTTCCGACTTCTTAACAATTATATTTTTATTTTAAGAAATCAAAACACAACTGTGTTTTGATTTCTTAAAATTCCTTTTTACAAAATCTCCTAATTATTATGTTGTTGTTAATGCTAACCTTCAGAAAACTAACAACTAAATACAGTGTTAGCGTTGTAAATAATAACATTAGTTATGAATAACAATAAAAATGCATACAATGTTCTTTTTTCTTCTTCAGTAGCATGAGACTACCCAATCTCTAATCACTCATTGTTGTTCTCGCATGTGATTTTAAAGTCTTGAGTTGACTGAAAGAACGCTCCTTTGATGAAAAATTTATATCTGACTTTTCAGCACATGAACGTCTAGATTTTGATCTTCGTATCCAGAAGGAAAAAGTTTGTTTGCTTTTGTTAAGGTCTCAATACTCAAATTGTTCTTCTTCAAAGAAAAACTAAAGATTTTGGTAACAGGGAAAAGTATTTCTTTTACAAGTTTAAGGTTAAACCGAAAGCTTTCTATGGTGTTGTCTGTAATCGTTTTCTGAATCAATGTGTATCTTCCTAGAAAACATCACCGTACTTTCAATCGAACCATTTATAGCATCTGATCTTTATATTATAGTATTATGGTATCAGATATTTTTATATTATAGTATTATAGTATTTTATATTATAGTATTATAGACTTTTTAAGGTTTCTGTTTATATTTTCATCTTCTCAATTATATTCTTCATGAAGAAAATGGTAATATCAAAATCAAAAGTAGTTACTTTTTTCAGAAGTCGCATTGTCTTAGTTCTCATGTTAATATCAAAAATCTTATTATTTGAGATTCTTTAAAGAAGATTAAATACCTACTCTAAACACTGGTTTAGAGTCTTGACAGACTTTTCTTGTGTGTTTCGTCTTGTCCTAGACAGGTTTATAAGCTTTCCTCAGTTGTATACAATTTTTTACTCCCTTGAAATTGAAATCTCATAATCATAAGACTGGAAGGCCATCTTTGATAAGTCAATACCTTCTTTATGTAAAGAAAACAAATCAACTCAGCCATCACTTTACCAATTTTATCAGTGCATTTGATTGATCTCAAAAGCCTTTCCCGAATCACACAGTTTTCACTGGCCAGTCTCACAACTATACTCATTATGTCCTTGAGTGAGATATCGGGAGTAGTGTCAGTTGTCAAAAAAAAAATTAGAGTTGTTAATTTCATCAATGATCAGGCTCTTCAATTAAGTTTCAATTAAACTAATCATTTCATTTTGAGATGATTTACTCACGTATGTGAGTGAATCATCTCAAAATAGAACGAAGGGTTCTATTTTCAATCCTGGCATTTAGCGTGGGATTGTGGCGAAGATGAGGTTCACTATTGCAACAAAGTTACCCTGGTGAGCACTTTCAGATTTCCTAAACTTTGACTACCTAAAGTCTTGCAGATATCAATAAGAATTTTGATATCTGCAAGACTTTAGGAAGTCTTGCAGATATCAAAAGTCTTGCAGATTCTTTTCTGCACTTCTATTTTTTGTTTTTCTATCAGAGCCTCTTGAAAAAAAAAGTCTCTTGAACTTATCAATAAGGTGATCTAAATATATGTCTCTTTTTTTACAAGAAAGTGACAATATTTACTTAATGCAACTTTATATGCTTGAGAGGTAAATTGCGCCTGAAGCTTCTCAAGTTTTTCTTTTCCATAGCTTTCATCTAGGACCAAGATCCTACGTAACATTTATCCAAGTATCTTCTGTTTTTTTTTCTTTCCACCACCCTCTGGGAAAAGGGCAACATAAAAAAAAATGTAGTATCCTTCTGGGTGCTGTATACTAAATGCTCAAACTCTTTGTAATACTGGGGGTTTAATCTAATTTTACCGTCACTTGGGAAACTAGCAAGCTTTTGTTGGTGGGGCCCTAACTGGGTAAATACAAATTTTGATTGTCCATTATTGTATGTGGACGTAAACCTGGGTCAAGGCTTATCAATGTTGATGCATCTGATTCGTCAATTATAAGATTTTGAGCTTTGATACTTTTTTTGATAAAAGCGTTCCCATTTTTAAAAACATTTTTTTACACTTCCACTACAGAACCTGTTGCATTCACAATTTCAATTGCAATTGAATTTTGCATTTACTAATTCTTCATTACAATATTTTTCAAAAAAGATACTACCATCTTTAGCAGTATCTAAGTTAATAATATTCTTGATACCATTTTCTTTCTCTGCCAGAAAGCTGGAGCAAATGATCTAAATCAGAATTAAATTCTTTATACTTCTCTGCTTGTTCCAGGACGACAATATAACCCGGGTCTACCCCGGCGTCCTCTTCAAAATTTTTATCAGAAGATATTGTTTCTTCCTCTATATCTATTCCACATTATGATGTTGATGGTTCAACTATTAGGTCTCGTAACTTATATGTTTACTTCGACGTTATCAGCATTCTAATGTTCAATTTTTCGTTTTTTGAAGCTGAGAAGTTGACAAAAAGATTCTCTTGAGCTCCCAATCTTTGCATATGACCCATTCTACAACCATGAACGGACTTTCGTAACTGGTTTTATAGTCATTAATAAAACTGCTTTGCTTACGCTACATTTTGAGGGACGCCACTTGAGGGACGCCATTGTGAGGGACTTCACTTGAGGGACGCCACTTGTGACTTTTTTCCAATCTGATGTAAATATTTCAGCAGTTAAATAAGTATCAATGACAACACGCTGTTGTCTATTAATGAGCCAAGCATTTATCCACATTAATGCTTTCTTGTTGATGCCATATGCTTTTAATTTGCTTAATAGGTGATTGTGTGGAACTTTATCAAATGCTTTGCAAAATCAGTGTAAATCACATCGACTGGATACTTTTTGTGTGCAGCTTCTGTGAGGAAGTTGCGAATTTCAAGGAGATTAATCAAACAGCTTTTTCTTTAAACGAATCCGTGTTGTGCTATGCTTATTAAACCGTTAAGTTACAGTGTAGCATTATTTTTTCATGTAATATGTTCCCGAATATTTTGCATGGTATGGATGTGAAAGAAACTGATCTACAATTCGATGCTTTTAGTTTGCTTACTTTCTTGAAAAGGAACGTGATGTTGGATTTCCTCCAAAGGTCTGGTACATTAAAAATTAACGTTAGAGGCAATGCGAAAGCTTCTGCGCAATGTTTGAGTACACAAGGGTGAAAGTTATCAACACTGAGAGATTTGAATTCATCTAGGTTTGCGAGTCAAGCATGGCCAGTCTCGCAACTAATTTGCAAATAATTTGAAGATCTGTTGAAATTGTTCCATCAGTTGTTTCTATAGATTTGAATACATACTTTGAGTTGATTTTGTTTTTGATATGTGCGTGTAGCTTTTTAGGGTCGTTTTTATATAAATTAGCTAGGCTCTCTTCATAATCTAACACGGCTAATCTCAAAGTTTTGGTTACATTTCAACATGCTTCTTTGCGCTTGTCTCTGAGCTTTCTATGTGTATGACGACCAGAGGCGATGTATTTATATAAGCTGTTCCAATTGGTTGAACTTAATTTTAGCGAGAAGTTAGGGTAGCCAGATCTGCTCCAGATGTAGCGTTTTCGTTGCACGATCTGTGCCACGTCTATCGTGCCATTCAGAACGAATTGACATGTGATTAGAGCGTGAGATTGTTCCATAGGGAATGAGTCTTCCTTCTTTATTTCTATCAAGAGATCTGGTTTGTCTGTAATTACTAGGTCGAGAGTACTGTTCGGCTCTGAAAATTTGTTGTTACGATATGTTTTAAAGGTGATCAATTGTGTGAGTAGGCATTCGTTTAAGCAATTTTGAAATCTCATGTCTCCTGGTTGTACATTTAGCACGTGCACTATTGTCACCACGCCGCCGCCAATCTCATTATACTTATAAAATGTGTTACTAAAATTATGTGGATGACATTCCGAAACGGTTTGTCAAGAATCCCAGCATCTTTCAGTTCTTCGTTTTTCTTTTTAAGTCTAGCTCGAGTTTCGTTGAACGCTACTTGCTGAGCTGTAGTCCTGTCATCTTGTGCGAAAACTCTGTTAAATTGTTGTAGTTGATGGCGATTGCAGTGATTTAAAACGGCGGTTTTTTCCTTTCCGTTTGCAAGAGAAACTTGAATAATATTAGAGTTATGCAAAGTTTGTTTTTTACTTGTGTTAAGGCGTGGTGCTTGTTTGATTGTGGAGTTATCAAGACCACAAGCCTTGATGAACTCCGTGACGGTTGTCTTGTTGTACTTGTTCTTGGTTTTGGGTAGACCAATGACAATGACATTCGATGAATGATCCTGTACGTTTTTGTTTTCGGCGGCGACAATGTTTATTATTTAGTTTCTGTGTTTGACTGTTTTCGCTGCGTTTCCTTTAAGTTTCGAGGCGTAGATAACGGATTTCTTGTCTTCCAATTTCTTGTTGAGATCGTCAATTTGGGCTGTGAGTTTCGCCTCGGTTTTTCAGTTCAATTTAATTATCGGTGTTAGTGCGGAGATTAATGCCACTTTGAGTATTTCAGCAATTATTTCAGAGGTTTTTGTAGTTTTTGTTGAATATTTTGCTTGCAAATGTTGTTGCCATGGTGTCTCTTATCAGTTCATTGACTATCGATACGCAAGTTGGGTTGAGAGCGGCCGCAGCGGCCGCTGTTGGCGTGACTTTGTCGGTTGACGTGGAATACATTTTATGAATAATTTAAGATAATTGTCAATTTTAAGCAATTACAACTTTATTTTTTTCGTATATTAATTGATAGTAATTTTATTGATAGTAGAACGTAATTAAATTGATAGTAGGACAAAACGATGACGACGTGATAATTACAAAAAGTATTAAAATATTATAAAAGCGGAGACGAGATTAGATTAGATATAGAAAAATAGTTACAGAATATTGTAACACTTTTATAGTATGAAAAGAGTAAAATAAGATAGAATAAAAACTTAAAATTATTTATAGACCTCACAAAGAATTAGTGCAAAAATTTAAAGATATATAAAACAAAACTTTGATGTCAAATATTTAATATTTGTTCTCATTTAATATTTTAATTGTTATCTTAACTTTGTTAACTTAAAGACAAACGTGCAATTATTTTTCTTTTTTTTTAGGCGGTAACAGCCAGTTGGAAGGCAGGAGCCATTGGAGGCAGCCTCCAAATGGTTTTGCCTCTAAAAGAATTTTAGAGGCGAAACCCAATGGTGGCCGCCTCTAAAATTATTTTAGAGGCGGCCACCATTGGGTTCCGCCTCTCTATTGGCGTCGGCCTCCAAAAAATTTTGCCTCGAAAAAAAACTCTGACTGCGGCCGCCAATAAAAAGGCGGAAGCCACTTCAAGCGGAATAAAGAAAATTTTGCCGCTCAAGATTAAATAAGAGACAGTCGCCGTCTGCTGTGGAAGAAAAGTGGAGGCTAGAATATTTACGCCGTTTAACAACACTGCATAAAATGATTGTTCCGCTTGCTTTATGAGTTCCTTGTGCATAACAAAATCTCTTGACGTTTTGCGAAAACTTTTCAAACACGATAATCCAAACGATACATTTAAACGATACAAACTCCAACATTTTTTACATTCATCCTTGTCATTTTTGATTTTTTTTTACCTTCTCCACGCGTTACAACATTGTTTTCATATTGTGACTCGTTTTCACCAGTAACTTCTTCATCTTCTTTTGATTCTGCGTTTTTTACAGCTTTTTGTTTATACTTTTACTTTTTTTCAGATTTAACTTCTCCAAAAGATTCCTCGACATTTATTAATTACTTTACTGGATGCGATGCTTTATCTATAGCTTTTTCTATTCCCTTTTCTTCAATTCGCTTTGTTTCGACACGGCGTGCTTCGTCAAAAGCCGTTTCGGTCTTTTTTTTTGACTTACTTTAATTTTTCTTATAACTTCTGCGGGAAGGGTTTAATTAACCTGATTATCATTTAAATCAATTAATTGTGTTTCAGTTGTAGGTGTGCATCTTTCTCCTGGGACGTGAAATTCTTTACCTTGAAAAAAATCCTTTTCTAGCAAATATATTTGCATTTCTCTGTCCAGTAATTTCGATAGTGTGTGGTAGATGTTTTACAGTTTTTGAGAGTTAAACTCTAAAAAGCCGTTTTCTATCTTCAATACTTGGTTCAAAGTCGTAATTTAAATGTTTAGTTTAAATGAATTTTTCACGGGAATTTTTGATTTAGTCATTGTATTTGCATCATTTATTGTTGTAAAAACGACTATACATTTTCCATTTTTGTGATATGAAAGGTTTTCAAGTTTACCTTTACCTATTTTTTTCATATTCTACCAATAATTTCTTTAGCCTTTTGTTTATATATCGAGGGTTTCCAACTTGATTATAGTTTGTTCGTATACGAAACTTAACTACACGTTCAGTTAAATCGATATTTATTCTCGTTGCATTTGCAAAAGAGGTAAGTTTGATATTACCGAAAACTTTTTACGTAGTCGGATGACAAAAATCAAAATGATCAAAACAATTAACTGTAAGGATCTCTTACACAAATACTCTTCAGACTCATATTATGGTTGATGTTAAATAGAACCAGCCTTTTTGGCTCCAAAATTCTTCACGCTGTCAAAAGTTACCACTTTTGTAAAACACGATACAGCAACGGAAAAACAGTCGTTTATTGTGCATGCAAGTTACATATGATGATCTAATGAGAAATAAAATGATGAAAATAAATAAATGATGATACTAAATAAAATGATTATATTTATATAAAGTTTGAAAAACTCTACAAAAGTGTTTATTTAAGCAATTATTGGCTTCCTTCGTTCTGATTCTAACATAAGGTATTATCAACCGTCAAAGAAGTAAGATAAGGTATTATCTACCGTTGGATAATAAACTTTTAAGTTTATTGCATTAAAAAAAAAAAAAGCTGTTTTAAACTAACGGTTGTTGTTTTAATCCAGAATCCAAAAGTTTTTTTAAGTTTTAATCCAGAATTTAGAAGACTTTTTTAAATTTAATTCCAGAATCCAAAAGGTTTTTTTAAGTTCTAATCCAGAATCCAGAAGGTTTTTTTAAATTGTAATCCGAGAAAAGCATTATTCATTTTTAAACTTGCGGAACATTTACTTCAAGTTTGGTTAATGCTATTATTGTCAAATCAAATTTGAGTGGGTTTTTATCAACTAGCTTGTTCCATTTTAATCGTATAGTAGACTTATGAACTTAAGACATTAGAGGTCTAATGAAATTTATAAATTAAAAATAAATCAATAGGTACTTTATCAAAAATCAGAAAATGAAGTACTTTGATCATTAAAAGAACCTCAGAGACATCACCCATGATGATAACTCTGAACTGCTATCACATTTTCTAACTCCTTAGATTTGCTTTTATTTGATACAGAAGCAAATAACATTCAATTCATTTTCAAACTTCTAAATATTCTTAAAACTAATCTGTTAGAAAAACTTTTTTATTACTGCTGCGTGTCAACGTCATACCAATGAATTAGGACTCTATTTAATTTTTTTTTTATGTCTTTACTATCAAGTAATCGCATAAAACATTGGTCGCTAATCCAAATAAATTCAAAAAAAAGTTATTGTAATAACCTGTAGCATCTTGCCCCCTCTCCTTAATACTATCCCTGAGTTATTTACAAATAACAAAGTTTGGTCTTAAATAAACACTTAATTTTTTGTTTAAACAAAGTACTCATTAAAGACTAATCAGCAGTTTTAAAAAGGTTAGTAGTTAATCTTTCACCAGCGTTAACATTAAAGTTTTGTATTGAGAACAAAGTCAGTTTTATTTTAGGGTATTTTAAATCAATTAAAGTACAAATTGAATTACTTCGTTAAATTTATTTTAGAACCGTTTTCTATTAAAGAAGAAAAAAGTATTCAAAGAGGTGTATTGATAACAACATTCAAATCTGTACCTAAAGAATATGAAATAGCATTTGAATTAAAACTAACTTCGTTCATTACCAGTACCTGTGCAAACATATTACATTTTTCAAGTAGTAGTGATTATTCAAAGTATGGGGACAGATGTCCAGCTGCTTTTGTCTGTAATCATTTATTTGCTGGCGTTCAAATTTGTGGATCAGTTAATGGTCAAATTTGTTATGCGGTGATCTCGAAATATATAAATTTATTGAATTGGACAAGGTTTGTTATAAGTCAACGAAAATTTAATGGATCTTATAATTATTCCGTTCAAGTTAATGGAGAAATTATAAACACAGTGCAAAATAAAGATGCTAGAGATTTTAAAAATGTCAAACTATATATTAGCAATCCTTGGGTTATTGCACAACCTGGGTCTGTAAGAAACATGACAGTAACTAATATGTGTACAAGTAAGTAAACAATATGTGCAAGTAAGAACTTTTTTTTCCTTATTTTATAATCAAGATAAATCAATAAAAAACTTTAAACTAATTTCCAACCAAAGCTAATTTCATTTTAAAAACTGAATAACTTGTTTTTTTGTTTAAACCATATTTCAGTACTTTAAAGTATCAAGTGTATTCAAGGGGATGTGTTAAAAATACGATCATCAATCGATAATGCTCGTTTTTTAAACACAACTCCCTATCCAAGCTCTAGCTGAAATGACTAAGAGCTATTTGAGTAACTTTCTGAATCAATTAATAAATGTTACTTTTTTAAATCTAAATGTTCCGCTTATAAATAAATAATTGTATTACACTTTATTTGATCAAAATATGACAAAACCATCCAAAAATTTATGAAATTTAAAACTTGGAAAATGATATACATAAACTCAAATAAAAACATATTTTTAATTTTTTTTTCTTGAGAAAACACCATATTTTCATAAAATATTATTTAAATATTATTGCAATACTTTTTATGCAAACAAAAATTAGTGCAAACATATTTTTTACTTATTTTTAAAACTTAGGGATCTTATTTTAAGGAACTCAAAATTTATTTTTACCTCCAAAATAACGTTAATATTATAATCTGAATAAAAAATTAAAAAATTTACACACACACACACGCACACACACACACACACACACACACACACACACACACACACACACACACGCACACACACACACACACACACACACACATATATAGTTAAGAAAAAGAATACAGCTTAACTTTATAATAACTTTTTATAAACATGAGTTTGGCATTTAAACTAGGGTTCATTTTCGAAAACACAGTTAACGAAAGTTTTCGATTAATTAAAACGATATCAATAAAAAAAACTTTTTTTTTCGGATTTTGCAAAATCTTTTGAAAATTATCGAATAGCTAAAATAGTTTCGAAAACTTAAATTTAATTTTGAAAACTCATTTTAGTTTCGAATAAAAAATAAGTTTAAATATACTAAATTAATTTCGAAATTTAAGTTGAATTTCGAAAAGCTTTATTAAAAAAAAAAAAAAAAATTGAGTTTCCAAACGTGAAATTAGTTTCGAAAAAAAAACCATTTCGATTAGCTAAATTATTTTTGAAAAAAAAAAGTTTCACGAAGCTAATAAAATTTCGAAAAAAAAAGGTTTTCAGTTAAATGAATTTTTTTTTGAAAAAAAATAAAAAAAAATCAGTTTCGAGAAGTGGAATGCCTATATGCGCATTCAGTGAACAGGGACGTTTACCAGGGCCGACGATGCGTGGGGGGGCCACCGGCTTTTTATTGTTGTTGTTGAAAACTTTAGATGCAGTGAACTTTTTTCAGAAATTGACGATTGTGCCCCTCCACTTTGAAACCCGTGTCGTCGGCCCTGTTTACAAAAACTTTTAGTAGCGCGGACGTTTACAAAGTACATGCAACGTTCGACTGTTGGGGAGTACATGCAGGGAATTATCTTAAATCCAACTAACTTTTAGGACTTCGTCTTCTTCTATACCCTCAAAATTTATCTTAATCCTAAAAACAGTTTTAAATCTACAACAGTTAATACAATTGGTTTAACAAAATTATGGGCTCAGGTTAAATTAGGAATAGACCTTTTACTTACTAAGTAAAAAAGTTTGTTTAAATGTAAAGTAACTTTTTTAAGTTGAAGTTAAATTATTTAATAATAATAATAATAATAATAATAATAATAATAATAATAATAATAATAATAATAATAATAATAATAACAACAATAATAAAAACTGCATTGTATCTAAAATTTAACTATATAAAGTTAAAAGTGCGTAATAAAAGTAATTTGTTTTTACAAATAAAAGTAATTAACGAATGTAATTAACATAAAAAAAGTTAAAAAGCATAAAAAAAATACATAAATTATTTGCCAAAGTAAGTCATCAAAAAGTTATTTAGATATTACTTATATATATAATAATTTTTTAACTTTAATACATCTTATTATAGTTGTTTTTTTCATATGATTTTATTACTGCTGGCGTAATCCTTCGATTTTTAAATGATTTAGTTTTTAAAATATTTTTTATCGCCGGAAAAGCTTTATCATTGCGATTAGTGACGGATTCAGGATTTTTAGGTGTTTGAGATTACTTGGAACAAACATGGAACAAACTCTAAACAATTGTATGTTTATACTTATGTCAAATAATAATGCATTGCAAAAAATTGCGATGATTGGAGGCTGGAAACAAAAAAGCCCTTTAACTTGAAGTTAAAAAGATACGTCATTGAGTGCGATTTCAATATATCTGAAGAAAACCATTTCAGGCTATGTCTACGTTTTGAATATCTAAATATTTTTCACAGTTTGTAGAATTATTAGAAAACAAGAAAAGTTGTTGATAGAATTATAGGGAGAATTATAGAAATATCGTAATATATTACTTTTGCAAATTAAAATCTGCAAAACGAATATATAACGTTGCTTTAATGGCTGTTGATATGTATGAAAAACATTCTGTTTGGGAGAGAAAAACAACAATAATTTAGCGTCATGTTGTTTCCCAGATTTATTCGACTTAGATACGATAATCTTAGGAACGATTTTTATATCTAGAAAAGTTGACAGAACACAAACGAGGTACAAAGGATTTTCACCTTGCATGTGCCGGATGCATGTTAATAGTGAAATTATATAATAAATGTGTAATAATTGTGTTATTAGTGAAATTATATAACAAATATCTTATAATTTCACTATTAATTTATAATTTCTGTTATTTTCTTAGTGTTGTAATAAGAGTAGACGATATTTTGTCTGATTTTTTTTCTGTAACGTGTGGGAAGTGTAACGAGATTTTTTCGCTAATGTATTTTTCTATCTACTGAAACAAATATGTTGCTGTGGCCTTATTTTGAAACAAGCAAAATTTAATACAACATTTTTTTTACTGATATCGCTGTGTGCCAGATTTCTATTTGATAAAAATTTGTTTATAATAAAATGAGTTTTTATACTTGAAAGAAAATAGTGAAATTAAAATAAACAAACATATTTTTTTATACCATTTATTATGCAAAACAACATGCAAATAGATCATTATCGTAATAACGATATAAGATGTATAAAGCGGAGTTAAAACGCTTATAGCACTTTGCGATAAAGGTGAGGATACTAAAAATTCTTACAAAATAAAACTGTAACCCATTTGAAACTTATATGAAACTTACAAAAAAAGAAAGAAAAAAAAAAAGGACTCGAGTTTCCCATTTTGCTGACGTGTGATAAGTCTTAATTTGCCAAATGAATCTATCTAAAAAAAGGTCTCAATTTACCGACTGATTCATTGAATGAGGGTATGTCACTGTCTTACCCTCCTCCCACACATACTCTTCGCGCAGGCCTTGACTACATCTAGCCATCAATATTCATTTTGAAGAGTGTATATTTAAAAGGAGTAGGAGATTTTGAAAATTGTTTCAGTTTTAATTTTTTGTTATTATAAATATTTAGATGCAGGTTTTAGAATTAATGTATTAAAATATATATTTTGAAGTAATTTTAAGTATTTTGAAAGTAAAAAATTGTTTTGATTCTGTTTTTATGATTTTAATAGTTTAAAAACATTTGTATGCAAATTATAGAGGTTCGAAAATCAAATAAGTTTCGGTGCAATTTTTAAAATTTAGATTGCATAAAAATATTTCGATGCAAATTATAGAGATTCGAAAGCAAAAATTTGTTTCGGTAAATTTTCAATAACGTAAATATATTTTGGTACGATTTTCAGAATTTCGAAAGCGAAAAAAAGTTTCGTTGTTATTATTAGGATTCCAATAGTTAAAAAATGTATCGATAGAATATCGTGAATTTCATAAAGTGAAATTCATTTCGGTTAAAAATTAAGTAATTAGAAATCGTTTCAAGCTTACCAAAGCTTAAATAAAATTTCAAAAAGTTTTTTTTTAATTGAAAACTAAACTTTTGCAAAAGTAAACAACCCTAATTTAAACCATCATTTGTCATTTTTTGATTACCGTAAAATCGCCTAAGTTCGGTCGCCATGTAACTTCGGTCATTTAAGAAAAAATATAAAAAAAGCATGCAAAACTCAAGATTTACAAAACTTTTTTTATCAAATAATGTTTGTAATTAGTTTGTAAATATGGATCTATAAAAAAATAATAATGTTTATATGCTACCTGCTGAAATAATTCTTTAGCAAAACATCAGTTTGAAAAAATGCATACTATTAAAATCTAAAATACGCAAATTATTAAAATAAACAATCGTATTTAATTTTAGTATTATTAAGAATAACCAAAATTAAGGATATTTTCAAAAAAAAATTTACTTATTTTTTTAATAGAAATTAGTGAAATTTTGAAATACTCTAACTTCAGTCATTCGGTCATACTCAGTCATACCTTTCAGTCATACTCTAACTTCAGTCAGTCGGATAAACAACGAAGGAGACAATGAGCAGTAATATTGTGAAATGTTGATAAGTACGACAGTTACACACTCGGAATTTTTCTAGATCTATCAAAAGCATTTGATACTGTCAACCACAAGATTCTAATTTATAAACTACACAATTATGGAGTAGTTCACTCCAATTTAAAGTGGCTGCAATGTTATTTACAAAATCGTAAACAAGGAGTACCATATGACTTAACATGTTCCCCATTTGAATCAATAAATTGCGGAGTTCCCCAAGGATCAATACTTGGACCCCTGCTGTTTTTAATTTATATTAATGATATTTATTTGTCTTCAAAAATACTTAATTATATTATTTTTGCTGATGACACAAATGTTTTCTTTTCTGACTCAAATTAAAAAAATATTTTTTATATTGTAAACACAGAATTAATATATCTTAATGAGTGGTTTGAAGCAAATAAACTTTCATTAAATATTGAAAAAACGAAATATATTTTGTTTGCTAAGTCATCTAAATCCGAGAACCTTCCACTCAAATTACCTGAACTAACAATTAACAATATTAAAATAAAAAGAGTTTTTTCAATGAAAATACTAGGAATAATTTTTGATGAGAATTTAAATTAGAAAAGCCAAATAAAGCTAGTCGAGAACAAAGTTTCAAAGACCCTGGGGATTATGTACAAGACAAAACATCTTTTAAATAATTTATGTTTAAAAAATTTATACTTTTTATTTATACATAGTCATATTAACTATTGTAATATTGCCTGGGCAAACAATCATTTATCTTTCCTAAAAATTATTTATACAAAACAAAAGCAAGCAAGTAGATTAGTTTTGGGCGCAAGTAGATACGAAAGTGCCGAGCCGTTACTCGAGGAAATAAATGCTCTAAATGTATACAAACTAAATATATACCATAACTTGTTATTTATGTTTAAACTTTAAAATGAAATAATTCCAAAATATTTTTTTAAAAGTTTCACTCGAATTAATCATAAATATGAAACAAGACATTCAATGAGTAATTACTACATCCCACTAACATCACTCAAAAAATCTGACTTCTCGACTATATGCCGGGGACCACGCTTGTGGAATTCGGTTCTTGACGAAAATATGAAAAAAATAAAATCTATTGCTACATTTAAAAGAACTATAAAAAAACACTTACTAAATTTAAACATTACGTACATTGTCTCATTTTTTTTTTTAAAAAATCGAAATAATTTTGTATTTTTAATTTTTTATGTACTTTATTTAATTTTAATATTGTATTGAATATGTATATGGATATGAAGCGAATTAATTTTTTTTTTTTTTGTTTATTGTCTTTAATATGTATACGAATATGTACAGATTTGTAATTTTTTATTTGTTATTTTATATTTTAACTTTATCTTAAATTTCTTCTTTTTTTAACTTTAAGTTATTATTATTTATTTATTTTGCCGTTGATAAATATTACAAAAAAGAAATTACAATAAAAGAAAAATCCTGGCCGGAGCAAGAAGAAGACAGGTTGTCTTATCACCGAGCCCCGTCACACAAAAATTTACATGCACAATAAATGATAAAAGACAAAAAGACAGTATAAATACAAAAACAAAAACAAATCAAATACTTCAGCAATAAAATAATTTGTTGCTAACAATCTTCCAGCAGAATAATTTTAAAAATAAAAAAGTAAAAACGATAGAAAATCATGAAAGTTATAAAAACACAAAAAAAATGCGTTGTTTAAATAAAATAAAAAAAAAGCAATATATGTAAACATAAGTACTTGGGCTGATTATTTAATATCATCAAAAATATGAACGAAAAAGACAATTTTATTTTCGTTATCTTTTATACTAATGGTTAGAAACCATTTTAATAAAAGCTAAAGAAAGTGATAAAGATTTAATTTATTTTCAAGCGATTCAGTCCAAACCTTTAAATTGTTTTCAAAAAAGGTATTTGAAATCTAATATATCGAATTCCATGTTCAGTAAATACCGTTTTGAATCATCCTTAAAACTTTGCAAAGTGCAGTTTAAAACGAAGTTTTATTTTTTACTAAAGATTGGAAGAAATTTTTTCCAAACTAAAGGTCCCCGATACTGAATTTGGTACGAACTTAATTTAAGAAGGTTTATGGGAACCACAAAGTTATTCACTGAAAATTTGGTTGGATATTTATGGGAGATTTCATTAAAGTAGGATTGAAATGTTACTGGAGAAAACCCAAGTTTTGCTTTAAACATAAATAACATTACTTGATGAATATTAATTTCACTTTTTTATGTAATATTGGAAGATGTAAAAATTAATTGTATTTTTTTTGTATTTCACATAGGGGCTTGATGATAAGTCATTTTGACTTCTACTTGCCCCAGTCAGCTTGTAATTATATATATTTGTTTAAATTTATAGATAACATTGTAAAATGTGTAAAATGACAAAATAAATAGAAATTCTAATATTGCGAATGTAAAATTTACCGGTAACTTTATCTGTAAATTTACCAGTAAATTTTGACATTTTTATAACGGATACACACCATGGTATTTTACTTGAATAAAAAATTTGTTAATAATTTCAAAACTGACGGTTCTTTGAGTTCTTTAAATTATCAAGCTTGTGACATATTTTATGGAGATAAAATTACAGCTTAACGACAATTATGGATACTTTGCGAATCCTGTAACAATTGGTTGTGTGGATCTTGCTGTTCTACTAAGGTCAACGATACGTGGAAGAACTGCCAATAAGCATACAAAGCTCTTTTAAAGCAAAGTAGTGTTTTTTTTTGTTAATTGAAAAAACCTTTTTTAACTTAATTGAAAAATATATTTTTAATTTTATTAACCAGTGGCGTACAAAACGTGATAATGGCCAAAGTAATAAAATGTTTAAATAATTACAGTAAAAATTAAAAAAACTACACATATTTAAAAAGGCTTATTTTTACGTGCTCCTCTTGTTTTCTTTGGTGCACCGAAAGACATTTTTTTTAAGCCCGGGCGATGCCCTCCTTAGTTTATTAATGGTATTACCTAAATTTATATCATAATTTTACAATAAAACAACATTTAAAAATCAGTTTTCATTATTTGTGATACGTCATTAGTATTTATATAGCGGCCGAACTTATGAGATGGTATTGAAAGTTCGGTCAAAGTAGATGTTTTCATTTTAAATTAAATACTGAGTACTAGTGTTTATTTTACATTTACAATATCAATTGTCAAAAAAAACTTTCTCCATGTTTCAGAAAAAAAAATTGAGAATTTTTTATTTTGCGTGATAAATAAATGTTCAAAGCTTAAGTGACCGAACTTAGGCGATTTTACGGTATACCATTATAAACTAACAAAAACTCTGCAGCCGTATTCAATTTTCTCCCACATGGTTAATTTTTAGCATTTGCGGACATTTATTATGCGTATGCGTAACTTTTAAAGCAACTACATCTTTGTAATTGAGATTTATTTTTTAATGGTCCTTTACCGTAACCTGATGAAAAAAGTTATATCATTGCTACAAAGATGTATATACCAAATCTAAACTTATAAATTGGTAAAATTGTAGTCAAGGAAAATATAATTCATTCGAAACATTCAAGTTTATTAATTTTTATGTGATAAAATACTCGGGAAATTTACCGTACCGTATCATCATATTTTACTTTTTGGCAATAAAAAAACACGTAAAAATGACATGGAAAAAAACTAAAAACATTAAACAGAATATGTGGAGAAACTCTAGGAGATGGTTCTGTTTATTTAACAAAATATCTTGTTAGAATAGAATTTTATTTTTTCATCCGAATTGATAAGAACCACTCAAATATGCATTCTCAAAATATGTGTTAAGGGTACTTTTCAATATTAAGAAATATTGAAAAAAGTTCAAACATAGAACCAAAATTGAGACCTTGACCTAACAAAATATATAATATAGATCTATAATATATAAGCTATATAATACAAAATAATAAATACAAAAAACTAAAATAGTTATTAATACAAAATATATAAACTAAACGTGTTTGCTTTAAAACCGATAAAGGAAGGAAAAAAAAAGAAAAAGATTAGTGAAAGACCTTTAAGTACTTTTAGTGTAAATAGTTGAACTAGACACATAATAAATAACATCCAAGACAGCAAGGGTATAATGGTCCTATGTAAGCTGCTGCGCTGGACCAGCTGCACCTCCCGACATTGGCAAAGCTCCGCTTTGCGCCAAGGATTTTTCATGGATCAGCCGTGGCTAGCCACGACTGTCTGCACACGATAGCAAAACCATGACTGTGTCCAAGTGTTGGCAAAACAGCGGCTTGCCACTGCAGGACAAGAACTGGCAGAACAAAGATTAGCCATTACTACACCGTACCATTCTGATTTTATCGTTGTTTACTAACTGCATGTATATCAAGTCACACATAGTTTAAGTATGAGTTTACATTGGGCAATCCTATTGAAGATCATATGTTTTCCTTTAATA
>NC_088925.1:26585000-26725000 GCF_038396675.1 Hydra vulgaris
ACATTAAGGAGAATCCAAGACTTCTTTAAATATTTAAATGAAAGAAATATAACATTAACACTTACATTATTTAGACCTCACCATAAATATTGAACCCCATTAAGGAGTTCACATATATGGAAACATGTTATTATGATTGAACAACTCCAACATAAAACAACTAGTGTTTATGATTTAAAAGATTTAACATGAAAAACTGACTGACATACTTTTCTTTCCCCATTATAAATTAGAAGATCAAGAGGTGATGCAAAACAATTATACAGATACATTAATGACTTGTGTGTAACAAATTGGTATAATGCTCTAATATTTATAGAAAATTATATTATAAAAACAAAAAAAAATTATATATAAACAACCATCCAAAAAATTAAATGGCCAACATAGTTTTTTCATAAATAAAATAGTCGCCAAAATGGAACCATTAAATCAATGATTCCATTTTGGCCACTATTTTATTTATTTTTTCTATACATTTATCGTGGAGTCTTTAAATTATATTTAAGTTTTTCGCTTTCACAACTTCTTTTTATTAATGATTAACAACAAGAAGTTGTGAAAGCGAAAAACTTAAATATATTTTAAACATTCTACGATAAATATATAGAAAACTGTGAAAAGCTGTTAAAGTCTGACATCTACTTTTGTTAGACTATACACTTACAATGTTTATCGTAACTTATTTACTGTATTTATAAGCAAACAAATTAGCAAATATATTTAGAAAAATTAATCAAATAATGATTATAAAAATAAAGTCAGCTATGAATTTTTCAAAATATTTTGCTAAAAAAACATTTGTATGTCCAAATCTAGATATCTTATGCCTCATGTGTTAATAATACTAAAATATAACGTTGTTATACTATATTTATAAAGAAGATGTTATCTTAATATTATTCCTATTAAACTATCAGAATATAAAGATAAATGTGTTTAAAACACTCAAACTATAAAAAAAAAAAGTTATGATTATGACTACAAAAAAATAATAAAATAAGCAAAATTATTTAAACCATCTGCACAATAATAGACATATGTACACAATATACATACATTTTATATATAAATATACAACAATATACATATATTTATATATAAATATACAATAATATACATATATTTTATATATAAATATACAATATACATATATTTTATATATTTCCTTTTCTATCAAACCTACATTTCCATCAGTTTTTTTCTATTAACCTCTATCATTCTAAGAATGATAGAGATTATGAATGATTATGAAAACAACGGCAACTGAAGAACCATTCTTCAGTTGCTGTTATTTTCACAACATAGGTTTCAAGTTTCTTTAATCAGTTTAACTTGGTGAAAAACATTAAACCAATTTAATGGTTAATGTTTGATGTAAATAATTAAATTTGAGATAAATAGACTTGCAAGTAAAGTTGATATTACATGATATCATGATACATATTTGTAGTCTAACAACAAATCTGCGCATTTGCATTTGCGGTTCTAGTTGATGTCAACATTAATTTGATTTTACCACTGATGGGCTAGTATCGACCCATTGTTTGTTGCTCTGCTTTGGCAAATCTATGTTGGACCGTTAATGGTTTTTATTGCAGCTACCCAGGTCAGGCAATTTAGAAAAGCTCGGCAAAGGCCCTGTTACGGATTCTCAGAACTGGCAATCCAAGAATGGAATTTTATTGGTCCTTTAATGAATTCGCCGGCATAGGCTAGCCATTACTGGACCAGTATATCCTTTCTGTCTGGGATGCAACCTAAACTTTTGCCTCAAACAACATTTAATCTTAAAATAAAAGATATTAAACACAACTTATAACTTTATAAGAATCTTTGTGTGCGTACTATTTGCAACGATATTATGCATAAATCAATTATTTTAAGAAACTGTCTTCATTTGAAGATGCTGCTCTACATATAATAAAACATATTTATGCACAATTCACAGACAATTACAGCTAAAACATAATATGAGCAAAACATGTGGAGAAAGAATCAGTTTTACAGTCAAGCAAACTGCTACTTGTTTGAAATCCTTTAATGAAAATGATAATGTATTCTGAGTAAATCAAGTATTTCAAAAGCTAAAATATTTGTTGAGAAAATGATCAGTTTAAAAGCAAAAATGAGCAGTACTTATGTCAACATGAAAATATTATCTAGGTACACAAGACTGTAATTATTATATATAAATCTTAAAAAAACAAATCTAACACCTTCAATAGTTATTTATGATAAAAAAAACATCATTTTAGGCGGTTGAAAACCAATAATCCAACTTGTTTTCAACAATACTGATAACTTGTTTCTCCGCGCAGCAGCCTTGTTTGTCATAGTTTGTGTTTTGGATTCATAGGATTATAACAATAATAGGTAACAAACAGGACCATTCGTATATCGTATGATATTTGGCATAACACAATTAATATGGAAAATCATTTTTGTGATTTAATCTTCAACTTAGCTTTTTAAATCATTGTATGTATATATATATATATATATATATATATATATATATATATATATATATATATATATATATATATTTATATATATATATAAATATATATATATATATTTATATATATATATATATATATAATATATATATATATATATATATATATATATATATATATATATATATATATATATATATATATATATATATATATATATATATAATTGTTATTTTTGGTTTTATTACATAAAAAATTATGTTTTTCACCAAAAAATGAAAAAATGCATTTTTTATGTTTTTTTATGATAATTTTGATAAGTTGAAATTTTTTCAAAATAAATATTATTTTTAAAATTTTTATATAGTTTGCTTCATTTGAGCACCAGGTTGACATATTTTTGAAAAACCTTTTCTTTAAAAAAATATTAGGAACCCATTAAACACTCTAGGATCTTAAAGGACCCCTTAAAATATTTTTTATTCAAAAAAATTTGAAACCTGGAGTTTTTGTATTAGAACACATTTTAGGGGGTAGGAGGAGATTATTTTCAAAAATGTTGTTTTTGGGACACCTAAACACACACACACACACACACACACACACACACACACACACACACACACACACACACACACACACACACACATATATATATATATATATATATACATAGATCTATAGTTTGTTGTCTTTGGGAAGAGCGGAAGGAAAAAAGTGATTCTTACGCCAACACATACGTCACTTTTAATTACTTTTGACTTTCGTCCAACATTTTCGTGTTGGACGAAAGTCAAAACCATTAATTTAATTACAAATTAATTGTTATATAAAAAAACCACAAAAACGCAAATTTAATTGACCAGAATGTTTTTAAAAACATTCTGAATGTTTTTAAAACATTCTGAATGTTTTTAACAATATAAACAATGTTTTTATTTTTATTTTTTTTAATAAAATGTTTTTATTTTTATTTTTTTTAATAAAATGTTTTTATTTTTATTTTTTTTAATAAAATGATTTTATTTTCATTTTTTTTTACTGTAAATCATGCGCGGAGTGTTGCTACATCAACTATCTTATAGCCTGACTCGCAAGGGAGTGCTGCTACATCGACTGACAAATAGCCTGACTCGCAAGGGAGTGCTGCTACATCGACTGACAAATAGCCTGACTCGCAAGGGAGTTCTGCTACATCAACTGACAAATAGCCTGACCCGCAAGGGAGTGCTGCTACATCGACTGAGTGTTTGGTTGGGGCAGGCAGTCTATCATTAATAAAAAAAAATAATTCCGGTCTTGCATTTTAATTTTTACTTTTTGTCAACAAAATATGGAAAAAACTTTCGGACAACATCTAAGGGTTCTATATATATATACATATATATATATATATATATATATATATATATATATATATATATATATATATATATATCTATATATATATATATAGATATATATCTATATATATAGATATAGATATTGATATCTATATATCTATATATATATATATAGATATATATACAAGATAGATATATATATAGATATATATATATATATATATAGATATATATACAAAACCCTCAGTCGATGTAGCATCACTCCCTTGCGGGTCAGGCTAAAAGATAGTAGATGTAGCAGCACTCCCTTGCGGGTCAGGCTATTTGTCAGTCGATGTAGCAGCACTCCCTTGCGAGTCAGGCTATAAGATAGTCAATGTAGCAACACTCCACGCATGATTTACAGTAAAAAAAAAATAAAAATAAAAACATTTTATTAAAAAAATAAAAATAAAAACATTTTATTAAAAAAATAAAAATAAAAACATTGCTTATATTGTTAAAAACATTCAGAATGTTTTTAAAACATTCTGGTCAATTAAATTTGCGTTTTTGTGGTTTTTTTAAAAAACGATTTATTTGTAATTAAATTAATGGTTTTTACTTTCGTCCAACACGCAAATGTTGGACGAAAGTCAAAAGTAATTAAAAGTGACGTATGTGTTGGTGTAAGAATCACTTTTTTCCTTCCGCTCTTCCCAAAGACAACAAACTATAAAACTATATATATATATATATATATATATATATATATATATATATATATATATATATATATATATATATATATATATATATATATATATACAATTAACCAAATTTCATGACTAATTATTATTAAGATATATAATTCTCTATGTTTTTATAGACGCGTCTTAAGTTTTTGCCACACCGCAAAATAGCAGACACTGGCTAAATTATATGCAAAGAGCTGCGAGTCGTGCAACTAGTTATATTATTATGCCTTTGCATAGAATATATATTCAAAAATTTATAAATTAAAATAGTTTCTCAGACTTATCATATAAGCATGGTCCAACAAGACTTTTATAGTTTTCATGTTCTTATAAGGTTCATTATCATCAATAAATTTCTGATACTAATCAGTCAAAATTGTCAACTGTCTTTTTATGTCTTTGTTGTCTTTTTCACTGTAAGAGTTTATTCATTGTGCCTTTAAAATAAGTGTTAGTGACAAAAAGAATATAAACATTGAATCAAATCTTAATTTTATATTAAATATCAAACAATAAAAAGCAATCAGTTTTTTCCATTTCTAAAAATCAAGTCCTCTGTGCACAGAAATCTCTTGTATGAGTTTCTATGGCTCAGGAACAAAAACAACCTTTTTCTGAATCGTATCTAAAACCTTGCAATTTTAATTTGTTGTGTGTTTGTTGAAAATTGCATGATACCGCTTCAGAAAAATCTGTCTAACTGGAAAGATTTGTAATTAATGCTTTTTAAAACATTATGCTAAATACATGTATACCTAAGTTTTGAATATATAGATAATAAAAATATAAATTTATAACATTAATACTGTTACCTCCATAGCCCAAAATCTTTACACCTCTCAGTCATTATGCAATCCATGGCAGACATGAAAAGATCCATTCACTTTTTTATAATAAATAATGCATTTTCAGATATTTTTATGATTGGTTTATGTCAATCTGTAGAGTAGAGAGCAACAGGAAGGGCTTTCACTAAAGAAGATAGAACTTGTTGGGAAGTTTTTGGGTCTTGAAAAAGTATGAGCTCATGTAGATTTTGCACTATTGCAGATCTTGTGCAAGAATATCTGATACCTTTACCTACCATTTGACAGTAATCTAAAGAAAAAGATCTACGATTCTCATCCAAAGGTTTATTTCTAAAACTATTTAATTATTAAATTCATTTTTAATAATAATATATACAAATTTTCTTGTCTTTCGCAAAACAGCAAAAAAAAAAATCTTCAATGATTTGAGAAATATGTGTTCCATAAAATTGTTCTTTATGTTTTATACAGTATTTACATATATGCGATTAAAAACATCTTTTAACTTTTTTAAATGAAGACATTTTTTACACGTTAAAATAACTCCAGATGGTACAGAATTGATATTCAAACTAAACAATGGATTCACTAATGAAAAACGAGTTCCTGTAGAGCTTGGTTTTTTTTATGAGATTTGTTATTTTTCTCTAAAGAACAAAAACAAACTATAGGGGAAGGTTGCATAAGTTAAGCATGCTAAAGTGTGTTGTTTTTTTGCAGCCGAAATATTATAATATTTATATTCATTTTTGCAGATTCTCATAATTTAATTTTTCCTCTTACAGAATTTAAACAAATAGTTCACTTAAAAAAAAAATCCTTATACAAAAAATTGGGTTATTTTCAACACATCCAATCATCTCATCTTAGAAAACCAAAAAAAACTCTAAATAACGAAAAAATATTTACAAAAAAAAATTAAATAAAATTGTATCTTCAAGGACTATACTTAAGTAAAAAGTAATTATCTCAAACATAAAAAAAACAATAGTAACATCTCATAAATAAAACTTTGGACAAAATTTAAAAATTAATATTTTAAGAACTAATAAGTTTTATTATTTAATATTTCAACTGTTAATATGTTAGTATAAAAAACTTTATAATATTTAGCAATATTATAAAGTTTTTTTGAAAGATGTTTTAATTGAGAAAGGAAAATTTTTTTATTCATCTTTGAATAACAATATCTAGTTTTTGCTTCAAGCTCTTCCAAATTCTAAGCTCTCCAATTATTCTCGTACACTAGCCGTTTTAAATCACCCTAAAAGTTTTCAATTGGTCTTGCTTCTGGAATGTTAGCTGGGTTTATATCTTTGGGTACAACTTTGATTTTTTTTTTCAATTTTAAAAAGTCGATGACCGACTTTGCGTAATGTGATCGAGCTAGATCAGGCCAGAAGATAAACTCATTGTCTTTTTTATAATATTCTGATACTAGAGGAAGGAAAGTTTTTTCTAGTATCTCTTTATAAGTGTACTTGTTGATTGCCTGCTTACTGTGATGAATATAAAGAGGGCTTATTCCACGGGGGCTGATGCAAAAAGAAATTAAGAGCTTGTCCAACTTCCAACTTTTCTTCTTAGAAATCCATTCTCCAATTTTACGATTTTATCGTAAGCAGTTGATCCAGGTAAACCCCATTTCATAAATTGCTTAGCAACAAACGCTTTATCTTTTTCTCAATTTTTTTGGAAAAAAATTTCCATAATTTTTTCGAGGTCCTTTACTTTGACCATTTTATTTTCAATATTTAAATAATATTTTTAACTTAATTAAATTAAATTTAAATAGATTATAAAATACCCTTTCAAATAAGTATAAAGGTTTTTTGCATGCATGAAATAAATTACATAATAAATGCAATTAAAATTTGTCCAAAATCTTATTTACAGGGTGTTAGATCTTTCCTATCTCTAAGAAAGTTAACAATACTATTTTTTGAAAAAGCTTTTGCTCTTGAAATATCAAAATAAAGCTCTGCGGAGAATAACTTTAAAAAAAACCACGCCGTATTACTTTCTAAAATAGTCACAGGTTTGTAGTTTTTACTTATTTACTAATTAAAATAATGAAAAAAAGTCCAGTTCTATGGAATTTATTAACATTTATAGTTATATCATGCTGTAAGCATTATTTATATAAAAATGAGAGCCTAATTACCTTATTTTAAAAATGATATTCTTATTCGAAGTCTCCTCCGTTACGCTTTTTTATTCCGTAAAATTACAAATTTTTATATGGCTTGTTACTGCTAAAAGATGAAATTACTATAGTTTGGTTCCAGTGGGAAAAAGAAAAACAGGAATACGAAAAGATGGGAGAAAAGAAAACAACAAATGTTATCAGGAAAAGTGTGAAGCGTGGAACACTTAATGATTTTAAATTAAAGTTCTGTGAATCAATTCAAAACGAGCTATGCAAGCATGTTTTTATAATAATACACCAGTTCAGAATGTACAAACAATTAAAAGAAACAGTAAATGTGAACAAAGCTGTTATACATATAGATTTTTCTGAGAACTATGTGTGCAAGAATTTTGCTGCAATTCAATCTTCACATTTTGAAGCAAGTAACAAACAAGCTACATTGCATACAAGAGTAATTTATAAAATGGATGGACATCAGTCATTTACAACTATATCGGACTCTTTGAGGCACGATCGTCCTTCTATTCGTCCTTGGGCACATCTGGAACCCGTGCTAATTGAACTCAAGATAGATAACCCACAAATTACAGATCTTCATTTTTTTCTGATCGACCAACCACACTTTATAGGAATAAGCAAAACTTCTTCTTATTCTCTTATTATAATTAAAATTTAATTTAGCCAGTTAGAATATTTTTGAAAGTGGGAATGACAAGGGTGCACCAGATGCGATAAGAGGATCTGTAAAATGTTAGGCAGATCAAATGCCTAATATGGGTTGTGACCTTCCAGATGCAGAAAGTTTATATAATTTTCTAAACAATGGACATTCATTAATAAAGTTTTACTATATTGAGGGATCCAAAATTACTTCTTTTGACTCAAAATGTTCCAAAACATTAAAGGCACTATGAAATTGCATCAGCTGCACACAGACAGAAAATTTAATGTTTTGTATCGAGATTTAATTGCTACTGTATGAGGGCTACATTTTGCACATGCTACAATTTGAAGCGATATATGTTTTCCAAAAACACTTTCACGGTATAAAAAATATTTGTGTATTCTATTATTTTGCTAATTTATTTGTTTCTATAATGGATGTCAATGATTACCAATTTTAACATTTAAGCAACAATATTATTGATCTGGTTAATTTAGATGAAAATTTTAATATCATGTTGATTGAAGCAAATAATGTTGTGAGCGACCACGACTTTCTTCACATTAATGATGTATGATAATGATCCAGAAACGGAGCGGGCAGTATTTGTACAATTTAAATCCGAAAAAGATTTTTGTTCTTTTTTTAAAGACGCTTTACCTTTTTTAAAAAAAAAATGGACTGAATTTATTTGTATACTAAGATTTTCCCTTTAATTTAAAATGTAACTTACACTATTTTGCTTTTAAATAATAAATAATTAGCAAATGTCAGTAACGGAGCAGACATTGTCACATAAATTAAATTTTTTATGTCATTAAATTTGGCTAATATACTTAACATGTAGGCTGTAGTTATAGTACCCAGTATATTTCATTACAAAAATAGAATTCGTTACAAAAATAATAATAATTCACAGATGTAGTTACATTTATGTTACGGTAACGGAGTGGAAAAAATATTTGGGCCTCATTACTTGATGATATCCAAAAACATTTAAAAAGCAGATTCGTGCAAAATCAAATCTATTTTGTACATACCTAATGATGAAATTTAACATACTTGTTAAAGTTTTATAGCTAGTCCAAACTTTATTTTCATGCAACATTAGTTGCGACAAAACCGTCTTATGAGAAATTGACTCTTATACCATCTTTGGAGCCTGCTCATCTTATGGAACCTACACCTATTCCTGTTTTTCACATGAAATCTTTGCCTTTGTAAGTTCATTTCAACACAACCATGTGTACTTTTTAATTAAAGTTAAGCATATTTTTTACTTGCAAAAACTAAATTTGAAAATTTTTTTAGCAAGAGACTTTTTAAATAAAAAAGAAAGGTTCAATAAAAAGCTAAAATACAAAGCAGTTCATAAAAAATTTGTTTGTTTATGCGACACAACGGTCGCAAAAAGTGACCAACGGAGCCGTCCAGTCACGTAGATCTGGGAGATGTGAAAATAGAAGTAGATTGTAGATGATGTCATTGGGTGAGAATCATAAATGAATGTAAAGACTATTTTGAAGGAGGAAGAAAATTTTAGGACTCAGGGATTAGGTGAACAATAACTCACGCTCTAGTCATACTAAACAAATGATAAAACAATGGTCTATGAGTAAACAAGTCAATATCGATCCGCTGGTTCATTAAAGGCAACCATGGCTAAAGTTATCGCACCATACAAAAACAATAAAATAAGTAGATAACAAAATATAAAGTAAAATGATAAAAAATATAAGTACGAGCAATATAAAAAGAAAAAATAGGCTAGTAAATGTGCTACTATATATGTTCTAAACTCTATAACAAACTGAAAACTGACAATCACCTGTGTGAGATAAAGTATATAAATGTCGTTAATGTAACAAATTCATAATATGAAGCTCACAAAGCGCTATAATACGTGGGTGTAAGAGGTAAAGAAATGTTGGTGCCATGGTAACCAATCAGAATTAAGTAGTGGAAAATGGTGATCCCCCTCCTCAGGAATGCACTGCGATCACCAATGACGTTTTGGAGAGCCCGAGACCTGCACTAACGCCACTCGTCAGGGGCGTGTCCTTGCAACAGATCTCACCGCCTGCACTCTACGTCATGCTAGTCAATATTGCAATATAACAGGACTACACTACAAAAGCCAAAAATCCCAATCCCTATCCCAGTTTTTAATACAGCTCCAACATTCTTAGAGATCTCATGAGGGTGGTAAGGGATGTAAATATAGGCAAATATGTTGCGCGTGGTGTAAATATAAGCAAATATGTTGATACATATAAATATCATGTACACTTACATTAGAAAAGACAAACGTGTACACATGCATGTATGCGTATGTATAAAAATAAACAATTTAATGTATATAAATAACACAAAGCAAATAGAAAATAGAAATTAATAATTATGAGTAACTTACCGTTTCTTTTATGGCTGAAATGTGTCTTTTAAATATAATAAGTAAATATCACTCATAATCATCGAAACTCAGAATGTTTGTCGTTAGTATAAAAGTAGTTAGTTGAAAATATGGTAGAAAATCTGGTGACTCCAATAGTATGAGAAATATAAATCTTGCCTGATAAGTAGAGACAAAAGCTATCACACAAAACAGACTCAGATAAATTAAAAAATGATTAGCCAGAGATAAAAAAATACAGACATATAATCAGTAGGCAGAGAATAGTGGAAAAAATAAACAGATGAGACAATAAATGCAATTTTTTACTAATAGCTTATGACCACTGAAAAACGTAACGTTTAAAAACAATATTGTTGACAAAACGACCTAACGAACGTTAGTGAACACTGTATAGTGCAAACCACAACAAACTAACTTAGCGACGTCAGATCAAGAAAACTAGATAGAAACAAAAAAGAAACAAAAAACCTTATGAGATTGTGATATGTCTAAACTTATCTAGTGGTATAGTTCAGTATATACAAACCAAGAACACATTTGTTTTAAAAATACGCTAATACGTAATTTTGTGAAAATTTTTTCGCGCTCTATTGCTTCTCACAAATATGCGGTCTCATTCACACGTAATAATACAAATCTGAATAAATATACAAGGATAAGGTCAAAAAAAGATTTCGAACAAAAGTATATAATAAAGAACAAATATTTGATATACTGATTTTAGAGACTGTTGATGTCTACAGGTGTGATGGTGTAGTGCATTAGTATGTACCGTTTGGTCGTCTCGTATGGTCTCGTTATGTTTTCGTTCACTTTCAAATCGGGTGAATAGAAAGCTAAACACACTCACTCCTTGCGCTTATGGGCTAGCACATCAGAGCCAGACGTAAGACCTACAGAATGGATTTCAATTGATCGAATGCACACATTAGTCACCGTAGGCCACAAGCCATCACTCTTAGTCAAAAGAGCTACTGCCCCGTGCTGGTGTGGAATGATGTGCTATGGAGTGAGATTTTAGATCCGAGAACATAGTCGGAGAGCGCTGATCCGACGTGCATTGTGGAGCTTCCGAATGAACGTGTGCGTGAGTGTTAGCGGAGCCATTAGGTTATTGAGCGCCGTAACCACATCCAGCGGAATAGCCTAATGTCCGTTTTGTCGTTGTAGTGTACATTGGAAGAAGTCGGGGCTCACCAGCCACAAAGAATAAATTTGTTTGTTTATGCGACACAATGGTCGCAAAAAGTGACCAACGGAGCCGTCCAGTCACGTAGATCTGGGAGATGTGAAAATAGAAGTAGATTGTAGATGATGTCATTGGGTGAGAATCATAAATGAATGTAAAGACTATTTTGAAGGAGGAAGAAAATTTTAGGACTCAGGGATTAGGTGAACTAATGACTCTAGTCATACTAAACAAATGATAAAACAATGGTCTATGAGTAAACAAGTCAATATCGATCCGCTGGTTCATTAAAGGCAACCATGGCTAAATTTATTTGTGTACTAAGATTTTCCCTTTAATTTAAAATGTAACTTACACTATTTTGCTTTTAAATAATAAATAATTAGCAAATGTCAGTAACGGAGCAGACATTGTCACATAAATTAAATTTTTTATGTCATTAAATTTGGCTAATATACTTAACATGTAGGCTGTAGTTATAGTACCCAGTATATTTCATTACAAAAATAGAATTCGTTACAAAAATAATAATAATTCACAGATGTAGTTACATTTATGTTACGGTAACGGAGTGGAAAAAATATTTGGGCCTCATTACTTGATGATATCCAAAAACATTTAAAAAGCAGATTCGTGCAAAATCAAATCTATTTTGTACATACCTAATGATGAAATTTAACATACTTGTTAAAGTTTTATAGCTAGTCCAAACTTTATTTTCATGCAACATTAGTTGCGACAAAACCGTCTTATGAGAAATTGACTCTTATACCATCTTTGGAGCCTGCTCATCTTATGGAACCTACACCTATTCCTGTTTTTCACATGAAATCTTTGCCTTTGTAAGTTCATTTCAACACAACCATGTGTACTTTTTAATTAAAGTTAAGCATATTTTTCACTTGCAAAAACTAAATTTGAAAATTTTTTTAGCAAGAGACTTTTTAAATAAAAAAAAAAAGGTTCAATAAAAAGCTAAAATACAAAGCAGTTCATAAAAATTTTTGAAAATTCTACATAAAAATGTTATTTAAAATAAAAATATTCAACTCATTAATTTTAACATTTTTAATGAAGTATATATTGTTTCCTTATAGAGACTTTTCAGTATTTAGTTAGATTTCTTATGAAAAGGGATTATCAACAAATAAAGCATGAAAAATTAAAGAAGGAACGCTTTTTTTTTGTTTTCAACGGTTTCATTTCATGCACACCCAAATTATTGCTAAGTTTTAACACATCTTGAGTACCTTCAACACATCTTTAACATATCTTGAGTACCTTCAAGTTAATTGAAGTAGTGCATTTTTATTACAACGTCGCTTTTTTTTTGTTTTAATTTATGTATTCAACTGAGACGGAAACTTTAAAACTATACTTTGTATTGGAAGATGAATGTGATTTAAACATCCGTACAAAATATTTGTACGATCTACTTTTTATTTAGGTGCGAACTGGCATAAATGCAAACTGGCATAAGTGCAAAGTAGCATAAGGGCACTAAAAGAATTTTCAAATATTATTATAAGTGCGAACTGGTATAAGTGCAAATCAGCAGAAGTGCGACTTGGTATTTATTATTGCAAAATTAATTGCAAATATTAAAATAAGTGCGAATTGACATTTCGCACGTATGCCGATTTGCACCTATGCCAATGTTTATAAATTCTTTTGCCACACCTATGCCAGTTTGCATCTATGCCGATTTGCATTTGTGCCAGTTTTTGCAACGGCTTTGCAATTATGCTAGTTCACATTTATGCCAATTCGCATTTATGCTAATGTTTGTAAATCCTTTCGGCGCACTTATGCCAGTTCTCACTAATGCTGTTTTGCACTTATGACAGTTTTTGCAACTGCTTCGCAATTATGCAAGTTCGCACTTATGCCAATATGCTCTTATGCCGATGTTTTCAAATACTTTTGGTGCACTTATGCCAGTTTGCAAATGCGCTAGTTTTTGAAATTGATTTGCACTTATGACAGTTTGCACTTATACTAGTTTTTTTCATAAGTGAGAACTGCCTCGCACTTGTTCCAGTTCGCACTTATGAAAGTTCACACTTACTCTAGTTTGCAGCAACGCCATTTGCACTTATGAAATTTGCACTTATTCAGTCGGCCCCTGTTATTTTATCTTTTTAAATGGCTGTTACATTACTTACGCATTGATTAAACTCTTGCGTTCAGACTTTGCTTCCGTTTTAAATTTCAAGTTTAAAAACCTTATTTTTATCTTTTACTGTATTAACTTGTTCCTCATGCTTATCATTTTTATCGTCAAAAATTTAATGAAAAAATTAAAATCAAGAATTTTAACAAGCTTTTAAACACTATTTACCTTTAAATGTTATGAAATCTAAAGCATTTATACATAATATGATGCAAAAAACTCCACAAAGTTTAACCTATTATTTAGATGCAAATTTCGGGTTAGTAATTGTCGTCGTGATGAACTTTATAAAAATCATGTAAAGAACTTAGTCTTAAGTCCTATTTGTAGTGAACATTTTGATTATACCCAACACTATCTAGCCAATAAGAGTGGAAGAGAAATTAGAGAGAACTATTGTATCAACAATTTTTAACTTTCCAAATCAAAATTTTACGTTAAATTTAAAGAGAAAGCAACCAACAAAGAAGTTCCATTTACAGGATAAAATACAAAAAAAAAAAAAAAAAACGAAACCAATAAGTTAAATAAAATAAAATAAATAAGTAAAAAAATAAGAAATAAATAAGTAAAAAATAAGAAATAATAAAATAAATAAATAAGTAAATATAATAAGTAAATAAAATAAATAAGTAAACAAAAAAAAAAAAGTAATAAATAAGTAAATAAAATAAATAAGTAAAAAAAATAAAAAAACGAAACCAATAAGTTGAATTAAATAAAATAAATAAGTTTAAAAGTGATACAAACAATCAAAGCGTCAAAACTACTTAGAAAAATAAGTATTTATAATCTCAAGTTAAAAAAAAACTCAAGAACCTTAAGATTAAGCATAATATGTTGAAAAACTGTTAAGATTCAATAGAACATATTATTAATTTATCTAAAAAATTTTAACAAATACCCAGCTTTAATTTTTTGAAAGTCAACTATGTAAAATAAACGTGTTAAACTAGGAAAACTTTAGACTGTTAAAGATAAAACTTTAGCTTTGAGGATCATCAAAGTTTCAAAATGTTTAGAAGTGCTTTTCCTTTACTAAGACGCACTATTTAAGCGTTTCTTGAAAAATCTTTGGGATCCTAGAATCTGGATTTCCCAGTAAGGTTATCCCAGTGGACATTGGACATTATAAGACGTCCGACAGACATCAAGCAGACGTCCAGACGTCCAATTGAAGTCTTCACTAAAAATGCCAGTAAAATACCATGAAAAATTGGAATGGAACTGTAACCTTGTTTTTAATGAAATGTTTTTAGAGCAACATCTTGATTAACACAAAAACGATGACAAAACCATTGGAATTCAATCTAAGAGCAAACTATTAAACGAAAATCTTGTATGGATGGTCCGGGGGTTATTAACATATTTGAAACAACTAATTGCATGTTTTTACTGTAATGCTACCATGTGTTCAATCAAATTAGCTACAATAGTAAATAATGCTATGATTTATTTACATAAAACAGGTTTACCTTTTAGATGTCTTGCTTGTGATAGCAAGACATCTAAAAGGTAGTATTAGCGTTCTCAAGTTTCAAGGATTTTCATTATTAAATCAATAAACTTCACATCCAAAAACAGGAGCAAAATTTTATAAATTATTTGATCAACCACATCTTCAAAAAATGTTAGAAACAATTTAATAAAACAAAACATTTTATCTAATAGTGGAAGCATCTGCAAGATCTTTATAACTTTGACAAAATTAATACTGTCCGATGTGTACCAAAATTGACAGATCCTTAATTAGATTCAGGTTCAATATTAGCCATGTGAGTAAAATTGGCAGCACAAATTTTTAGTAGTCAAGTTGCTGCTGTTTTGCTTTTGCAAAACTATCGCCTGAAAATGTTTTATCCAAGGAGGTTTAATAAACAGGAGACTGTGTCTCGTGAGCTTTAAGTACAGAAGCTGATATGGAGAGAACTAGGTTCTCATGTGTGAGAGGTATACATACCAGGCATATATACCATACCAGGCATTTTTGAAGCACTATAGCAATAGCATACTTAGTTTCATTCTAGTTTTATTACTAACTTTTGATATATTTGTCTTACTCTAATTTAGCCATGATCATATAGAGCTATTACTTTATACTAAGGCGACAGTTGCACGAAAAGATAATTATTATATTTAAATATTATTAAATGGTAATTTTTACAGGTCAAAAAGATAACAGGAGAAATTAATTTCAGCTTAACTATGTGCATCTCCATATAACTATTTTGAGCTTGTTTTAATATTATAGTTTAGTGTCATTATAACTTTATCAAATGATATATATATATATATATATATATATATATATATATATATATATATATATATATATATATATATATATATATATATATACATATATATATATATATATATATATATATATATATATATATATATATATATATATATATATATATATATATATATATATATATATATATACGTATATATATACACATTTATGAATTTATATATACATACATTTGTATATATATACTTAACAATTAAGAGATTGAAAGATAAATATGTATATTTAATATATTTGTTTTTATTTATGTTTACATTTAACTTTGTTAAGTTTTAATAAAAAACTCAAAAACAATTTTTTTTATTCCATAAGATGTTCACAATGTGTAAAATATGGCATCTTCTAAAAGCATGTTTACTATCTGAATGTCTACTTCATTATTCCAATATTTTGGAATAAACTGAATCCGATAATCAGTTAGCAAACAATTTCTAGTAGTTTATTACAACATCCAAAACAACTGGCAAGTTATTTAATCATTTATATCTATATTTTGACTTGTTTTCAGCAAAGTTTTCTCTTAAACATATAAAGTTCCGCGCAAAACATTACGATGTTTTCGGTTAACCAAGATGGCGGCTGACTTTTTAAACTGATTTCATTGCGTTTTGTATGAAGTGTATACTACAACGTCTCATATTTATTAAACCTCCTTGGTTTTATCAACAGCTTTTTTTTATTAAAGTATGGATACTTTATTTGAGACCTTGAAATCTGTTAAAGTAAAAGTAGATAAACCAACACGCTCTGGTTTAACTCTAAATAGTAGTTTTGTACAACAGCTTAAAGATTTCGGAGTTTGGATTAATTGGTGACATTTTTATGGTGCTCGCAGCCAAAAAATTATGTCCAGTTAATGGGGTTTAAAAATCATTATTTCTAATATTCTTTGTCTCGCAAATGAGTTGATCATGAATGAGATCAATTTAACCAGGACTTAATTTAATCAGGCCAGGAAACAAAGTAGGTTGAAATGACAGACCGACAGCAATGAAATTTAAATCAGCATATCAAAATGTTCGCAATTACTGTGATATTCGGTCACTATTTTCAAAAAACGGTTACATGAGTGTTCTACCAAGAAATACCAACAATTTTAGTTATAGTTGTTTTGTTGCTACAACTACCATTTTCATTTTATAAACCAAAATATTGGTTTGCTATTTAAAGGTGGTTTGACTTGCCTTATACATTGCGTGAGAATACCAGCATTTTCTACTACTGTAAAAATGCATAAAAATGATAAAAAATGGTTAAAAATCTTTAATAAAGATACTAACATAAAAAAACATAAAAATTTAGATAAGAAACTAAAATAATTGATAAATATAAAGTATGGAGAGCCAGTTAGAGGAAAACCTTATGAAAGGGTTAAACAATTTTTTTGAGGGCAGTAAAAGTTTTTTGTAGGAATGTGTCGTCGAATAAAATCTTACAAATACTGTCAAAATGTATAGCATCTGTCATTATTTAATATAATCTATTTCTTTAAAATAAAGAATTATGCAAGGATTATTTCCTTGTAATTTATGTAATAATTTCATTGTTTTTAATTGTTTGAATTTAATAATATTTGTAGGTATGTTAGTAGATTGTAATCCAATATAAGTTTAGGTTAAACTTTGTAAAAGGGATAGTTTGATTTAGTAAAGTTTTTTTTCAAGCAGTAAGCTGGTTAAGTATTTTTTCTGCCTGAAAAAATACTTAACCAGCTTACTGCTTTCCAAGCAGATCAAATATGCCAATTGTACGAGACAAAGATCAATATCAGTGATTCTCGGGTGCAACAAGTACTCTACAAATTGTGTAGAATAATTTTGAACAGGAAACAAGAGGGAAAAAAAGTTATATTCCCTTCTTTGTTTAATTTCAATTCAATATAAGTGAGACTTGGAACAAAAGGCGCGGTGTGTTTTTTCCTAATCTGCCAAATTGGTTGTTCAAAGCTGCAAGAAAAACATCTTTTTGAAGAGAAAACTACCATTGCAAAAGAATCAAATGAACGTCTGCCTATTAGCTAAAGATTTTCCACACCAATGCTCACAAATAAAGTTCAGGGAAAACCTTTAGCTATCTTTAGCAACAAAAGATGCCAGACCAGCTGAACAAGTTGCATCTTCAGTTATTCCGTATAGGAGCTATTTGGCTTTTTTTTGGCTAAAAATTAGAAATAAAAAAATTTGGCATAAACATCTGGCGGGCCTTCATCTTTAATTACCCCAGGTAAATATTAATATTTAAATATCTTTTACATATATATTCAACGAATATTTTTAAAAATCGAAACAAGATAAGTTTCAGGAAGTATATTTTTAATAAGTTTCTAATCACTTTAAAAACGAATTATTTGAAAGTTTTAAATGAACTTTCTGAACAAATTTTAGTATAAAGATTTAATATGTTTGTTTCAATTTCAGGTCAAAGTAGTGCCCAGCTTTTTAGCGCTCCAAAATAGACCACTCGTGCACTTGTAAATGTACAATTAAATTCAGGACTATCAAGCAGCAGAATAAAGAAACTGATAAGAACTGGAAACCAAACAAAAAGCAGCAAAATGGTAAGGCCAAATTTTCATAATAATTTCTTAAAAGCAACTCAACACTAAGCATTGTTGATACTGCGTTAAGAAGAAATACCAGCTACCCGCCTCAAAAAAACCTCTCACTCTAAGTATTGGAAAATCACTGATTAACGCAAATGAAGTTAAACAAGTTTTAGCTTACAATATGAAAGTTGCCAATATAATTTGTGGTCTTCAAAACCAATTTAAACATGCACCCTTGTTCATTGTGTGACGTCAAATTCAAGTGTCTGATAAATCTGGAAGCTTGTAAATACTTGGCTCACTCAAGTCTAGTCTCGAATCTTTTCAGCAACTTGGCGGAGTTTTTGGTTAAGCAAAGTTATTTGGTAATTTCATTCGAGAGTCAACATTTTAGTATAAATCCAACCAATGGAATTGCATTTTCTTATAGGATTTATTAATCATCTTTTCTAGATTTTCAAGACTTAAAACTGCTTGGGTAGAAGCTGTTAAGTGGCCAGCTGCCCTTCACATTCAACTGAGCCCGTATCATGGGAGCCAGTTCAAGAGAAATGAATGCAGGAAGCTTTTTAAAAGTGTGGACGTGCTCCAGCAACTTGCTGATAAAAAATCGGTTCCCAACAATCTTCACATAATTTAAGCATTCAAAAGTTTCAATATAATTGTAAATTCTTTCTTTGGATTTATTCTTTAATTGGAGTTTATTAAAACAATTGAATATTTCAAAAGGTGTTACTTAATGATAACTGATGCAAACTTAAAACCCAAAGTTTACATCGTCTTGATGTGGTTGAGTCAAAAATTTCATCATTTACCAAGTATCTCCCTTGGGGCACTATAGTAAACAAACTGTTGAAACCGCTCACCAAGAATTTTAAAAATATTGTTCAAGGTATAAACAAAACAACAATCATTAAGAATATAAAAAAAGATTGTTTTAAAACTGATTTGAACAGTAAGCATATTTAAAGAGTTATTGCCATAATTTGAGTTTTTAGGTAAGGTAGCAAAAAATTATAGCTAAATATTTTTACAATTTTAATCCTTACTTGCAGTTAGTAATTATGACTTTTAAAATTGCATGCAAAAATATTGAAGAGTAATTGACTAAGTTTAGTATAATATGTATATTAGGCTATTTTAAATTTTTTTTTGTGATGAAAATTAAACACCATATTTTACAAATTAATCAAATGCTATTTGATGATAGTTTAATGTAAAAAATAAGGCTAATGTAGTTATTTTCTCACTTAATTTTGTAAGTCAATACATTTAAAAAGGCTTTGATGGCCAATTAAAACTCTTTTACCCTAAAGAAACGCGGTTTTCAAAATTATTAACTAAGACTTGACCCTGATAATAAGAATTCAAAAAAGCGTAAATAGAACTAGAAGTATAAATTGTGCTTATCCCCCCCCCCCCCCACCTCCTGCTCGATATAGCAAAAATGTTTCCACTAACATAATAAAAGTGTTTTCAAAATTAGTCGATAAGCATTTCCCGCCCTCTAATAATGCACATTAAATTTTTAATCGAAATACTATTAAAGTTAGCACGTAAAATTCGAAAAGAATTATAAAAGGTCACAATATTGTTTTGTTTAATAAAAAAGAAATCCTAAATGAAAAAACAAAAAAAAATTGTAATTATTGACAAAAAAAAATTGTTTAATGAGTGGAAATTGTTTATCAAAAAACGCGGTATATAAATGTGTTGTTTCCTCTAAGAATGAACCCGATATATAATATATTGGCTTAAATGAGGGTGAATGGAAAAAATGTTTTGGTAATTATAAGCAATTCTTTAAAAATAAAATGTATGCAAAAGACACTATACTGTCAAAAAACATTTGGGAATTAAAAGATAAAAATATTTAAGATTTTATATTGAATTGGTCGATCCTTAAAACAGCGCCTGCATATAACAATATTTCCAAAAAATACGTACTATGCCAACAAGAAAAATCTGAAATAAATACACATGTAAACGAAAAATGTTTATTAAACAGAATTAATAAGCTGAATTTCAAATTAATAAAATAAAAAACAGAAAAACCAGTTTGTCGTCAACAAATTTGATTTGCAATGTTAAGTAATATTAATTTTTGTTTAACTTTTAAATACTTTTAATCGTAGTATATTTTTTCCTTTGTTTTCTTTAAAACTAAGTATTTCAGAACGGATAAACAAAAAATTAATTACATTGCATAAATTCTTGCAAAGTAGAAGTTTTAAAAACACAAAAATAAAGTCCAAGAGTTTGTGGAACTTTCGTGCCTAAGAGGCAGGGCCGTCTCGAAGAGATTTTTAAGAATAACGAGGGGGGTGGGTGAAGGGTAACGTATCTGTTTTTTGCCAACAAACCTCAAAAAATTTTGTTTTTGGCTTTGTCAGAAAAAAAAAAAAGGTCCTCGTTTTCCAACATTTGCCGACTGTCATCTATAGATCCAATTTGCCGACTCCAGTATCCAATTTTCCGACTAATAAAATTTGAATTGGAGTTAGACACCCCTACATCCCTCTCCTCCCTTTGGGACGGTCCTGCTAAGGGGGCTTCATTGACCTTTGCAACGATGTCAGCTGCTGAAAGATTATAAAGTGATCCATATTCACAACCAATTATTAATGAGAATATGAAGAAAAATCAACTCAGCCTTATACCAATTGCATCAAGATTGCCATCTTTAATTCAGCAATTGCAATCAATATCTGATATAATCAATATCTGATATGTTACAGATTGCATAGGCATGTGAAAAGGCAAACTAAGACAGTTTGGTGTCATGCCTTGAAAATTTAAAAATGCTTAGTGTCAATAAGACAAAATTGATTTAAAAAAAAAAAGAAAAGATTTTGCTAAATTTTTCTTTGGGTTTTCTTTAATTTACTGATCCAGTTCCTGTAGATAATTTCAGCACATTACATTGGACATTTATGATAAATATTCGCTTTTATAATATAAAAAAACCCGGCGCAAAACCGGGTTTTTTTATATTATAAAAAAAAAAACAACCTAAAAACGGATATTTTGAAAATCTCCAATTTTCTCCAAGCCCTAGAATAAATAATATCTTTTCCTATGATAAAGAATTTGAAAGTTTGTGGAAACTAAACGTCTATTTTGAGAGTAGGAATAGATTTAAATCGAACATCAGACGAAACTATTCAAAAAGAACAAATTCTTTTTTGGATAGTTTTTCTTTTTTCATAGTTTTTCTTTTTTCATAGTTTTTCTTTTTGAATAGTTTTTCTTTTTGGATAGTTTTCCACTTTTAATTAATTTTGCCACTTTTAACAGTAATTAATTTCTTTTTTTCACTTTTTACTTCCTATTGTTAAGATACTACTCCAGAAAACATCAAGTTTGTCTTTAAGCGACTGGAAAACTATAAATTGTTTAGAAAACTTGTTTACCTCTTGTGGGCTGAACACTAATTCAAATTTATAAAACAAAAAACAAACTTCAAAATAAAAACTTTACGTCATTAAAACTTGCATATATCCTAGTTGAGAAGTTAAAAATACTTGCATGACTTAAAAACCATTACCAAGGGGAGTTAAAAACCATTACCAAGGGGGAATTGAAAAAAAAATTAACTTCTTTAAAAAGTACTAACAGCTTTAAAGAACTTTTCAAGCTGTCTAGTTTTTATGTCAGCCTTTTTCAAGCGTTTGTTTACTGAACTTTTTAACGCAATACCAACAAAGTTTTTTTTCTGAAAGTCAAAATAATTGAGAGTTCATGCACTTATTATCTTGTTTGTTGTTATAAAGTTTTCTTCTAGGTTTGCATTAAACATTTTGAGATTATTGAGTAAGTAAATAATAAATATATTTCTTTGAAATTATCTAAATTTATGTAAGAAATAAATTAAAAAACAGTATGTAATTTTTTGTGATTGAATTACTATAAATCTTTTTTAAACATTAAAACCACTTTTAAATCTAAACCATTAAAATCATCCACAAGTACTCCTCACTAAAAAAATTACTTTTTAGAAACTGAAAAGTTTTTCTTAAATTAGAGACAATGGAATAAATTTTTATATTCATTAACTTAAAATAGTGTTTTTTAAAAATATAAAAATAAAAACATCTTGTTTTTAGGTACTCAGTTGTATTGTAAACCTCAACTAAACGTGGTTTTTAGTGGAGAATTAAGCAAGTAAGTTATTTGATCAACATTACACTTTTATACATTTATATTTAAGTAAGTTATTTGTTTCATCACTCTCATATAACTTTTAATATACTTTTTAAAACTTCTTTATTTAAAAGTTTTTATAAGAAAAAATGCTTTTAGTTATACTTTGAATCTTTCACTTCAAATCACTTACGTTTTTGAGCCGGGTGAATTGGCTTTTAACGTAACTTGGGAGTATTTTCTACCTTTAAACGCAGCACTAGTTTCTGAATCACTAAAATTGGGTTTGGTAAAAGTTGATTCTAACCCTTTAAAGTACTTGGTATGATTTTTTTAGATAGTTATATATAAAGTTGTTAATTATTAACTGACTTGCAACATACTAATCTGCGAAGTAATATTTTAGGATTAAATTTTATGGTCCCAGCCTTAAAATTACCTATGGATTTTATACTATATACATGTCAGTATGGTACACTGCATTGTCGGTTGAAAATATCATTTTTAACTAAAACCTCACAAAAACCTCACAAAAACCTCACTAAAACCTCACAAAAACTTCACAAAAACCTCACACAAAAAATTTTAACTATTACTTTTTAACTCTTTTTTAAAGTTTTTTTCAGTTTAACTTTAAATTTTTTAAGCCGCTTTTTCCTTCTTTTCTAAAACTGTATATCTTTCGTTTAATCTAATTTGTATTCAAATTCATATGCTAGTGATCCAAAATTCCATGAAATTCCATTCACCCGTTGCAACTTCAGTTATTTTTACTATAAACTTATATTTTAGAAAAAAATCCTTGGATATTGCTCATCAAAAGTTTATATATATATATATATATATATATATATATATATATATATATATATATATATATATATATATATATATATATTTATGTTGCAAACACCACGAGAAGCCCCCAGTAACCCTTTAGTTAAGAAAAGTTTACTATTGAGAAAAAAGTTATATCCTTAGATTAAATCATGATTTTTAATCATATAATTAGATTCCATTAAAAAAGTGCTCAAAACCTTATAAAGTTTATCCTTGGAACGTTTTGCAGTTTTAGAAAAAGCCTCACAAATAAAAATTGTTGCTAATTTGTTTTCAAGGTTTTCTATATTATTTAAAACCACAGGAAGGAGTGATTTAAAAAAGATAAAAGTAGAAAAAATATAAATAAAAAAATCATTAGTATAAATAAATATATTTATTTTTTATTTTGGGCGTTTTATTTTGGAACAGTGTTTGCCCCAAACTTTTAAAACTGCGTGAAAATGAGTCTACTTCAGAATATTATGCTGATCTTGTTTATCAGGTTGTTTAGAAAAAAAGGCCATTATGCAACTATGTACTATGCCACAATTGTAGATTCCACAACAAATTGATCTCATTTTGAGCAAGCAATATTAATTTTGCATAACCAAGTTTTAGTTTGTAGTGACTAAAATGGTTATGAAACTGCACAAGCGATTTCTTAAACGTAGAAAAATACTGCAATACTCGCTAATTAAAAAGTGTAACGTTATTACAATGCGGAAAACAAAAGAGCTCAAACAACAAAAAATAAACAGAATCTCTCTGTGACATTTTTCACACATTCTCTCAAACCTAATTCTAAACTATGCAAAAACAATACATCTTTTTCAGTTGCAGCACAAAGAAATAAAAAATATAATCTAAGCGTATTGGCTTATTGTTTTGTGGCATATCAGGCACCAGGTGATTAGTTCATGTGGAGAGTATGAAACCATTATTATTTTACCTTCCGAGAGTTTAATTGGATATGGAAAACTTGATATAGCTAACTTCTATTTCAAAAATTAGAAACAAGATTCATGATGCAATTTGTTATGTACCTTTACCAATAAATTGTATTGGACAGAATACTAAATCCTAAAGAGTTTTACAACAAAATTTTTAAAGCTAGTATTGCGAGTTTAGATTTGCTAGTTTCAAATGTATAAAGCTTCTTTTTACAATTAGCTACTATTTGTGACAGCTGAACAGCAATGTGGAACGAACGAAGTTTGTTGTATTTGATTTTTATATAGAAACAACATGATTTTTGTTTAGAAACAACAGGACTACTAAAACAAAATTCCACAAACAAAATGTTAATAAAATGAGCAATGCCTCGATAAAAATACTATTTCTAAAAATTAATATTTTTTAATGTAATAATTGGTATAATGTTATTGAATGATTTAAAACTTGATTTAGCGCCGCAAAATAGATTTTTAAAGTCTTAAGCTTTTTTTGGAACTAAAAAAAGACAAGAAAAAAAGGGTAAAAAAGGAATTAGTACGTAAAGTAGTTAATTTAGCGCAAAAATATTATGATGATATAATCAGTGAATACCTTGAAAAAGGAATCAAGCACATGATTAACAAAACCAATTTTAATACAAAACATTCGGGTGCACTCGAAATGTTAAATATTTTAGAAAACTATGAAGTAGAACTAATGTTTCTAAACCTCAGTATCAGTTTGAGAATTTTCTTTGCAGCACCAAAATTCCTAGCATCGGCTGAAAAGAGCTTCAGCAAGCTTAAACTAATCGAATGTTATCTCAGATCCATCAATGGTACTGGATTATCTAAACAATTTGACACGGCTCAATATTCAGTTTGGTATTGCAAATTGTATAGATTTTATTACAGCCATCTGTAAGGAATAGTAATACGCAAAGAAAAAACCACACAAGTGCCTAGTTTTAAAAAAGTTGGTAAAAATAACACGCTTCTATCAATGTATTTTTGTGTCCAAAAAGCATGTGTTCTTTTGGAAATATTTATTTTAGAATTTTTATAATGAATTATAGATATATTATCTTCTTATTTTTTAATGTTCTTTTAAATAACGTGTTTGTTAAAAAACACATTATTAAGTTGGTTTAAAAGTTCAAAACTGCTGGCAAATCTAAAATAAACTCGAGCATCATCCGGAACACACAATGTAAAAACTTAATCACGGGTAGCCCGGGTCCTTATAATGTCAACCAAACTGGCTCAAGAACGCCACTTATAAAGCGTATAAGATAACTAGAGGTGTCCCGGATATTTTTGCCGGTTATGCCAGATAGTGAACTTTTCTAAAGTTCTTTAAGTGTTAATGAAGAAAAAACAAGTTTTGCCAGTGTACAATAAATATTATTCAAGATCTTACTGTTTTTTTTTTGTCTTTTTTAAGGTGCCCCAAGAGGATCTAACGGCCTTGTCACAGAGGACCGCGGAAGCGCATTTAACAAGGAAGTTTACGCCTCCTTCCTTACCGTGACGCGAATATATGTCCTGACCTTGTTTCGAACCTAGATCTCCTGCTTATAAAGCCAGCGCTCTAACCACTGCGCCACGGCCGCACTTTAAAAGATCTATGAAAAATTGTAAGACATGGTATATGTGCTGACGAAGTATAGAAAATAGTAATTAAAAAATACAAAAACTTGACTAAAAAACAATTTTTCTTTATACATTATTAGCGCATATACCTGTGTTATACCAGTTTTTGATTGATTTTGTTTTTTTAAATCTTGAACACTATTTAATCTAGAATGGCAAAACTTGTTTTTTCTTTATAAACATTTATTGAAGTTTAGAAAAGTTCACTATTAGGCGTATCCGGCAAAAACATCCGGGAAACCTCTTAGGATAACTAAAATAATTGACAAATATAAAGTATGGAGAGCCAGTATTAGGATAATTATATAAAAGAAAGAATATTCCTTTAAAGAGCAGTAAAAATATTTTGTAGGAATGTGTCATTGAATAAAATCTTATCTAAATTATCAAAATGTATGACAGGTGTCATTAAATAAAATAATCAACTCCTTTAAAAGAAAGAATTACGTGAGAATTTTTTCCTTGTAATTTATGTAATAACTTCATAAATTTTACTTGTTTGTATTTATTAATATTTGTAGGTATGTTAGTGGATTGTTATCCAATATAAGTTCAGGTTAAATTTTGTAAAAGGGATAGTTTGATTTAGTAAATTTGGATTACGTGAATTGCCACAATACCAAATCAAGCAAAGGTTTACAATGAAAATCAAAAACTTGTGTGCATGCTTCGTCTGAAAAAATGTTTAAGACAGCCTACTGCTTTCCAAGCAGATCAAATATGCCAATTGTACGAGACAAAGATCAATATCAGTGATTCTCGAGTACATCAAGGACTCTGCAAATCGTGTAGTAATCGTGTAAATTTGCGCAAGAAACAAAAGGGAAAAGAAATTATACTGCCTTCTTTGTTTAATTTCAATTCAATATAAGTAAGACTTAGAACAAGAGACACGGTGTGTTTTTGCTTAATCCGCCAGGTTGGTCGTTCAAAGTTGCAAGAAAAACATTCTCTTGAAGAGCAAATTACCATCGAGAGATAACTAAATGTAGTTGCAACATGCCACTGGAATTTAGGAAAAGGTTTGTCCCACCAATGCTTACAAACAAAGCTCAGGGAAAACCTTTAGCAATCTTTAGGAGTAAAAGATGCAAGAGCAGCCAAACAAATTGTATCTCAAGTTATTTCCAATAAAAAACTATTCTCTGAAGGTACTATTCCACTTACAAAAGCATCTGGCGGACCTCTGCTTATAAGTACCTCTTTAAGTACTTATACTTAAATTATTTTGCCGTATTTATTTAACGAAAATTATTAAAAATTAAAACAAAGTAGGTTTCAGGAAGTATGTTTTTAATTAGTTTCTAATCACTTTAAAAACAAATACTTTGGAAGTTTTAAACAAGCTTTCTGAACAAAGTTTAATATAAAAATAAATTATTTATATTTTGGTGTCAGGTCAAAGTAATGCACAGCCACTATAAAGCGCTCCAAAATTGACCACTTTAACTCTTCTAAATACATTTAAATTCGGGAATATTAAACAACATATCAAAGAAACTGATCAGAAATTGAAACCAAACATCAAACAGAAAAATGATTGAGCCAACTTTTCATAGCAATTTTTTTAAGAGCAGGTCAGCACTTAATGATTTTTTTTACCTGCAGTGACTTAAATTGCCAACGGAAAAGGAGATTCTGGTACAGTCTGAGTTGTTGCTCACTGCAATGGTTTATCAAGTCTTGCATTTCATGTTTTTCAATCTTTCAAATTCCTGGTGGATATTTTGTTGAGGTTGGAGTTAACGGTGATGCAGGTTTTCTCAAGCTTTGTTTAAGCAATATTGATACTGCATTAAGAGTTGATAACTTACTGATAAAAACTTGGTTCCCAACATTCTTCACATAATTGAAGCATTCTAAAGTTTCAATTTAGTTGTAAAAGCTTGCTTTGAATTTATCCTTTAGCCAGATTTTGCTGAAATAAATGATAATTTCAAAAGGTGTTATTTAATGATAAATTATGCAAGCATGACACCCAAAATTCACACCTGCCACATCAAAGATATCATCAGTCACAAAATATCCCCCCAGAGTTAATCCTGCAGTTAAGCGGCCTAAAGTAATTTTATTTTTTCGCTTGTTGCGCTCTCGTCAGAGGATGCTTTTTAAACATTAGAAATATTAAGTGAAATAATAATTAAAAAAAAAGATGCTGCCCCATGCCAAACCCTTAGTCGATGTAGCAGCACTCCCTTGTAGCAGCAGGCTATAAGATAGTCGATGTATGTACTGAAGCCAATAAATATTCCTTTTGTTTATATTAAAAAGTCACTACATTGAGCAAGCTTCACACGAAAGCGCAACAAGCGAAAAAATAAAATTGTTTTAGGCCGCTTAACTGCATAATTACCCCCCCCCCCCGCCGGGGCCTTATAGTAAGCACACTGTTGAAACTGCTCATCAAGACTTTTATAAACACTAATGATTATCCAAGGTATAATTAAAGATTGTTTTGCTGCATAACTGATCTGAACAGTATGCATCTTTATAGAACTTCTAACATAATTCGATTTATTAGATTAGACAGCAAAGAGTTATAATTAACGATTTATAATGAACATTTTAACCCTTAACTGCTGTTAGTAATTATGAATTTTAATATTGCATGTAATAATATTAAAGGCTATTTGACTAAAAAAGTGTAATAAAAATTTGGAATAAATTTCTTGAAGAGAAAATAAAAGACTATGTCTTACAATTTAATCAAATTCAATTGGATAGTAGAAATTGGATAGTAGAAAAAGGTAAAAAAATAGGGCTTATATAGTGTTTCTTTCATTTAGTTTTGAAAATTAATGTATTTAAAAAGGTTTAAAGGGCCAATAAAAACTGTTTTTGATTTGTTTTAGTAAATGATAGTATTTTTGCAAGGTTTTGCACTTTTTTAGCACTTTTTTTTTGCATTTCGACAGTAGTTTATACTTTAGGAAATGCTGAGATATTTACGCTATGCTTAAGCTAATTGAAACCACATTTCAAATAGCAAATCAATATTTTATGTCTATAGAATGAAAATGATACACGTCGCAATAAAACAATCATAATAAAAGTTGTTGATATTACATAGTAGAACACTCATGTAAATTTTACTTTAAAAATAGTGATTGATTATCACAGTAATCGGTAATGTTTTAAGTTCTAAGTAGCAAAAAACTAACAAAATATAAACTAAAACTATCAAAAAACTTTATCTAGAGTTTGGTGGGGCCATATGCTACATTTGCACCAATTTTTATCAAGTTGTAATTCTTATTCTACAGATGTTTTTATAATCGCACCATAGAGTTTTACTTAATTTAAACATTTAAATTAAATTATTTTTCGCGATAAAATTAAAAGACTTCAATATTTGCTTCTCAGTGCTCATTGATGGCACGCTATCAAGTGGCGTTCTTGGGTCAGGTAGGTTGGCATTATCAGGATCCTTGTTTATTAAATAATTTTATTGCCAACAAAATGTTTTTGTTTTAATTTGTGTTTTTTGTTTAGATAAAAACTATAATATCATTTTTAATCCGATTATAACAATTATTATTAATATCTTACTTCTTAATAAGAAGTTTATAAAAAAACTTCTGGTGTAATGAATGTATTCATTTTGCTTTTTATCAGGTAATTAGATATGCTAAAGAAGGAGATTAAAAAAGATTCAGTAATATTTGAAAATATTTTTGGTAGTTTCTCTAATTTTCGCAATTAGATTTTAAGATTACAGTAGAATCAAGTGTTGTATACATATATATAATTTTTTTTTTTGTTAATTCACTTCTTCAAGGCCCAGAAAGCCACTACAGACGAGGAGGCTACTCAATTGTGGTTATAATCCTCTCTCAACTCTATAACTCCGAAACACGAACGCGGAACAATTGGCTGCTGAACCAATGGTCAGCCCATGAGTAAGAAATGAATGAACAGATTTTACGCAACCTGATCCAGGTTTCTGGCATCTGATTAAATGCAAGAAGGGCTAGAATGGCACAAGAGTTCCAGTGTGCATTGCTGATGTTTGGGATCTGTTTGAAATTTACGAAAGGGATCTCATTCCTCTCAGTTAAGTGACGGAAGACACGAGTGAGGTGATAGAGAAACTTCATACGGTATTCACGTTTTTTGTGTCGGCAACAACCATCACAACTGATTCCCACGGATTGAACTCCTTTAACACATCCTGGAGTCCTTCAAAGATTGGTTGAGCATTCCCTTCTTTCAATTTTAGCGCAGTTAACTTATTTTCTTTAGATTCATTCTTAAGGACCACGGCCTGATATTCAAAGCCCTCAATGTATTTGCCGTCAAAGTGAATGATCCACTTACCAAGATGAAGCGTGCTCACCAAGTGTTTCTTCACCTGAGTAGCTCTCGTGTAGATAGCCTTGTGGATTGCTGATTAACATGGGGTTGGAATTTTTATGCCCTCACCAGAAAGCTGGCGGTACACCACTGCTGCTCCGTGGGACGACAGCTTTAAGCATGTAACAAGACGTCTTGCAATGCCTGTTGGGTTATGCTTCCTTTCGCTTATTGATGCTGCGTTGTCATTCTCCCAAGAACTGTCTGTACTGTTTTCGGATGAGTCTGTGCTACTTTTGTAACAATTGCGTAGCGCTAAGCTGGTAAGTGTGGACACAGTTGCATCCATTGCCTTCTTTCGCTTGGGTGGGTGGATGATATTGGCATTAGCAGGTTTGCCAGTCGATTAACCAACGTGTTCTTTGCTCTCAATTTACAGTTTGTATAGGTTCTCATCCTCTTTGCACAACCATTCGTCTTTCATCTTGGTCATGTCATACAGTTCATTTAATTATCCAAAGTTTTGTTTTTTTCTGCAGCGCTCGTAGTCTTTCAGAAATTTTGCAAGTTTTTCACAAATGGCTTGATACATGCGGGAAATTCAACGTTTTGCTCCATAGGTCTTTAAGCTCTACAGCAATTAAACTGATTCTCTCTCCGTTATTGGTGGTGGATTCAAGAAATTTGAAACGCGTGTAATGACGTGTTTTTTCAAGGGCATGCAACTCCGTTCGTTCAAGGGTGATTCATAAATTGCCACGTTGCCTCTTCTTGATGGGGCTTAAAACTGGACCAAGTTATTTGTCCAGGTTTCCTTGTTCTTCTCCGTGTTAGAAGTGCTCTTCTTAAACAACTTGTTGTCTTCTACTCAGCAACTGAAATAGGAAAGGCCTTAACGTCAATATTAAATACATAACAAATTAAAGAAACTGTTATCAAGTTTTTAATTGAACTGTTATTGTTAATATATTTTATTTCAAAAGAAGCATATAACGATTATAGAAAATGAAAAAGGCAGACACTAATATAATATTATATGGTCAATTATAATTTGCGAAAGAGTTAAATGTAAATTACCAAATAATATGGATAAATAATAAGGATCTCTTTATACTTAAACTATAGAAAATGCGCAATAATTAAAATAAGGAAATAATAATGTTGACACCAAATTTAAATAATTAAAACTCAACTACCCGCTTTGAACACCTCGTTTATATACCAGTTTATGGCAGACTGCAAAACGGCTAAAGAAAATTTCAGAACTCTACAGAAGCTTCCCGATCAATTACGTCATCGTGGCGTCACTGTCCAGGCTGACGGCGCACAACGTTATACGATGTTCTAGAAAATTCTATACATTTTTTTGCTACATAAGTTATTGCACAAATCGGTTTCATGACTTATTTTATATAGAGTATATATATATATATATATATATATATATATATATATATATATATATATATATATATATATATATATATATATATATATATATATATATATATATATATATAACTTCCTGATGATCCAGCAATGGTGAAACTTAAAGTAGAAGATGGAAGTTAGATAAGTGTTTTTTACTAATTTATATATACGTATATATATATATATATATATATATATATATATATATATATATATATATATATATATATATATATATTAGTAAAAACACTTATCTAATTTTTGGTTACTTCAACACTGTGTTTCACCATCAGTAGGTTCATCAAAAAGATGCTTCCTGATGATTCTTCCTGATGAACCTACTGATGGTGATACACAGTGTTGAAGTAACTAAAAATTAGATTAGTGTTTTTACTAATTTATTATTGCTCTGTTCTTTTAGAACATTGAGCACTCTGTATAATAACTTTTGTACAATTACGAGAAAACTTTTTCATAAATATTCAACAGAATAAAGATTTCTATACAAAGTTATTGCTAAATGTATTTGTTATAGATTCCTATGAGTTTAAATGCTAGTGGTATAAGCCATAGCGTTGTCATTATGATCCAAAGTACGTCCTGTACATATGGTGGATCAAACATTATTGAAATACCTATGAAACTCTCTTTTGAAAATACTGCAAAGAAACCCTGGAGTCTATACCAGACAGTTAGAAAAAACTTCACGAAAAGCTGTAGAAAATCTATCATTAATCAAATAAAAGGTTTAGGTAATTTACATCCCTAACATATTTATTACAGAAATACGTATATATATTTTTTATATAAAAAATATTATTTTTTATTACTTCTTGTCAAAAGCCCTAAAGATTCTATAGGATTTTGAAGAAAAAAAGTTGATATTAAAAAAGGTTTTTTAACTTATTTGTTTCAATATTAAGGGTCTCAATTCTAAAATTTTTTTTTAGTTTCAAAACCGTACAAATACATACATACATAAATTTTTATTAGGGTATCCCTAAAAAAAATTTGTGCACGCATGTTTTTCCCATTCCTTTATGTCTACTGAGTTCATATATATGATTAAAAAATCTTTCTGAGGTCGATTATAGCTATATGTAAAATCTCAATTTCCTAATTTTTGATAAAATTTGAGCTTTTTTTACCAATTTAGATGCGAATTCAACAATTTTAAATTTTTATTGCTCCTTACCTTAGAGAATTTAGGAAACTAATGTTTTTAGACTATAAAAGACTCAGTCCATCAGGCCTATTTGGTACAGAAGATTCATTGGAGCTTGATTCACAGAGGGGGTCGATAATGATTAGAAAACAACTTTTGTGTTTTCTGTATGCTGTTTTGTTTTGACTTGATTTTGTCTATTCTTTTGATTTTAACCGCTTATAGTAATATTTAAAAGTTATATATGAACTAGTTTTTTAATATATATTACTTGTATTAATTAAATGTAATTTTTTTAGGGGGACACCATAATTTAATTTTTAAAAATTTGTTTCAGAATTAACAAATGATAAAAGTATTAAATAAAGTGGGTCGTACTCAAAAAAAAAAAAGAAAGGAAGGCTGAGAAGTGGATCAACAGTGGATCCAGTTTCAGGGATAAAATACTAAAGCTCCATAATAAGCACATAAATCTACATCATCTCAAATCATTAAATTGAAACTCTAGCAACTTCTGGCAATTTCTCTAAGATACAGACAACTTTACTATGACAACTACTCTAAAATACAGAATGAGTTTTTAGAGAAGAGTAATACACTCTTTGATATTTCATTAGCAAATTTTGAACAAAAAGTAAATTAGGATCGTTTTCGTTTTGAGAATGCAAAAAGGAGGATATAAAGTTTTATCTAGGTCAAAAAGGAGATCGAAACATGTATATTACAGAAGAACTGGATTACAAAATTCATAAAAATAAATATATTCGGCTCAAGAGGATGGAGGAAGCAAGAGGTAAAGATAGTATCACAATTAATCCAACAAAATACAATGAGCTTGAGGCTTCTTTTTATTCATCTGGAATTGATTCTGAACTGGATCTTAGTTTAGATATTTCAGATGATGAAAAATTACGTAATAGATTCAGTCATTCTACTAAATCTAAGATAATGATAAGTATAAGTGCTGAAGACCTGGTAGACTGTACTGCTTCAGTTTCTGCTCGATACAGAGTAGGTGTATGCCCACAAACTTCATTAGTAGCAGCTATTTGCAATAAAGCTGGTGTAAATGTAGAAGGTATTAATCTATCGAGAAGTGCAGTCCATAGAAAAAGATATTTGGAGATATTAGGAGATAAACTAAATCAAGAAGTTATAATTACTCTGAAGAGAAAAAAGCTATGTGTTTATTTTGAAGGAAAAAGGATAAAATGGATTGAAGAAGATCTAAAAATAACTGTTTTTGTAGAAAGAATAGCGGTCAGTGTTACATCCTCTAATATGGGTGACACAGATGATATACTACTAGGTGTTGTTTAGACACCAAGTTCTGAACGAAGAAATGACCTGGCTGAAAAAAGTAAAGACCAGGCTGAAGCAATTTTGAAACTGCTAGAATACTATGACATTGCAGATCAAATAATTGCTGTTTACTGTGACACTACTGCATCCAATACTGGAATACACTCTGGAGCTGTTGTTATCCTTAGCTCCATTCTTAATATTAAACTTATATGGTTTCTCTGTAAAAGACATATGCTAGAAATACACATCTCACACTTTATGGAGGCTTTGACTTGAGGGAAGACGAAGGGACAAGATAAGGGCTGCATGTCAAACTCTATAAAAATTGGTATTTTTTCAAGAAAGAGGTTGACAAGATGATAGATCTCGTTAGGTTTTATTGGAGTCAGCTTTAGGTTGAGTCACCCCTTGAAATTGAAATTGCTAAGAAAGCTCTGAAGTTTGGAAAAGAGGCCCTTGTCTCAAAAACTATTGTGAGGAATGATTACAGAAAACTATGCGAGCTTTTTGTTTTCTATATGGGAGAAGAAGTACCTGGACTGTGTTTTCATCAACCTGGAGGCTGCCATGAAGCTAGGTACAGTATATTGAAAAAAAAAATGCATAAGTATAATATTTTACATATAAATAAAAAAATATAATAAACAAATATTAATGGTGATAAAATCTTACTTTTTAGGTTTATGGCTGATGCTTTATACGTTCTTACCCTGAGAATAACCGATAAGATCGCCATGATTATGAGCGAAGTGGAAAAAAAGATGATAGAGACAGCAGCCTTTTTTACATCTGTCAGTTATGCATCTTGGTTTCTAAAGTCGTACTTGGTTGCAAGTTCACCCTCAAATGATCTTGCCGCTTTCAAGAATGCTTTTTGCATCAAAGAAAAATATCCCAATCTTGGTTCAGCATTGATTGCTAGTATGCAATGACATAACTGGTACTTGACTGAGCAGTTAGTGCTGCTATCTCTGGCTGATGAAGATGTAGAGCAGGAAGTGAAAAAAGAAATGTTGGATAGATTAGTTCAGTATGATGTTCCTGACAAGTTTAAGATTGGAGAACCTGAGCTACCAATCATATTGAAGTTCACTGAGCTTTGGAAACTGGTTTGTCCAGAAAGTTTGTTTCCGTTAAAAATCGCAGAAGTCTCTGATGGTGAAGTAGAGCTGTGGAGGATGGAAAAAGCCCCAAATTCATCAGATTTATTTGTTAAAAAATTTGTTAAAAATTTGATTTGCGTCAACAAGTGTGTAGAAAGAAACTAAACTTTATTCAGGACTTTGTAGGTGGATTTTTTTTTCTTTTTTTTTGTTATTTAGGTGCCCCAAGAAGACCTAACGGTCTTGTCACAGAGCACCGCGGAAGTACATCTAACCAGGAAGTTCACGTCTCTTTCCTCACCGTGACGCAAAAAATTTGTCCAAAGCTCGTGTCGAGCCTGGATCTCTTGCTTATAAAGCAAGCGCTCTGACCACTGCACCACGGCCGCTAAGAATAAATCTGACAATATGCAGCAAAACTTAATGCTGGTGGCCAGGGACTATAGAAAAAAGCTTTAAAAAGATCTTTCCAAGTCCCAATTAAAAAATATATAATTTATTATTTTTGAAATACATATTATTTGACACATTTTGGTATTTTTATTAGGAAAATGTGTAAAATTTCGATTTTTAACAAAAAATGGAGTTTCACATATTGCTGAAATTGTGGTCCGACAATGTTTTTCTATATATATTTGCAATCTGGAGGCACGAGAGAATGGGATAAAAATGCGTGCACATAAAAATTAAAAAAAGTATAAATTTAGGAAACCCTAATATATATATTATAACAACTCTTAAATCAATTTATTCCGCGTAATTACAATATTCTTTAGAAAACACTTTAATAATTTTATTGTACTAAATTTTTTTTCTCTATCTTAGTTCTTTTAGACATTTTATTGAATAATTTTTTCAACATTATTACCAGACTACATAGTTTCCATTTTTAAATACGATTAATTATTAAAAATAATTGGCTTTATATATATATATATATTATATATATATATATATATATATATATATATATATATATATATATATATATATATATATATATATATATATATATATATATATATATATATATATAATATATATATATATATAATATATATATATATATATATATATATATATTATATATATATATATATATATTATAAAAATATATATATATATACATATATATATATATATATAAGCCAATTATTTTTAATAATTAATCGTATTTAAAAATGGAAACTATGTAGTCTGGTAATAATGTTGAAAAAATTATTAAAAGAGAGAGAGAGATCTACATACTCAACGATCTATCCAACTATCCAATTTAATTATAAAAACCAACATTGGACTTTACTGTGATGATGGCTTGCTGATATTACGTAATTCTAACAGTCAAGAAATGGCGCGAATGCAAAAAAACATAATCCAAAAGTTTAATAATAAAGGATTTCAAGTAGACATCATATGGTTCAACCCTCTATTTAACAAAAATGCCTCCACAAAATTTGCTAAAATTTTTTTAAATTTACTAGAAAAAACTTCCTCAGCGGCCTTCAGCATTAAAATTAACGTAGGGGCATTGATTACGTCAATAATTTTTTGGTGGATTATACCTCCCCTTCCGACCTCTTGTCAATAACTTATCAACATTCAATTCCAATAAAAACAAACGCTTGACCCACATGGGTTTTTATTTGGGTTCCGTGTGCGATACATGAAAACCCACTTCAAGTCCATTTAGGAAAAGTTTTTTTTTTAATTGGATAACCCTCTTTCCTGAAAAATGTACAGCGTCACAATCCGTGAATGTGTCAATCTTTTTCACTTTAAATTTAGACCTTACCCAATTTTACAGTAAAAGCCAATTATTTTTAACAATTAATCGTATTTAAAAATGGAAACTATGTAGTCTGGTAATAATGTTGAAAAAATTATTCAATAAAATGTCTAAAAGAACTGAGATAGAGAAAAAAAATTCAGTACAATAAAATTATTAAAGTGTTTTCTAAAGAATATTGTAATTACGCGGAATAAATTGATTTAAGAGTTGTTATAAAATAATTGAAAGTAGAGTTGTTTGAAATACCTAACATAATTTATCATACTATTACATAGTATGTTATAGTATAATAGATATTATACCAAATAAATATTATACCATTACATACTATGTAATCGCATCATAAGTTATGTTGCTATACCTACTACATAAATTATTATACTACTGTGGTTTATTTTAACAGATTTTATAATATCGGGTAGATAGTTTTCAGATTTTTTCAGTTTTTAAAAACAATAGTTTTGAAAATAAAAGCAATATTTAAAATAATGATTTTTTTTTTAATTAGAGAGTTACGGTCGAGGAATATACTGGGATAACGTAAAATCTCAAATATATCTTTGTAAGAATCAGCATGTTGAAAGGTATGCAGTTTTTTAATTTGTTTAACAGACGTTAGAAGATAACAGTATAGTTTTTGTAATATATAATGATATGTAATAATAATGTCAATTTTAAATGTAATAATATCGTCGTAATGTTGTTTTTATCTTTTGCTCTCAGTGGGGATGAGGTTTGCATCCCCCAACACCAGAATCTAAAATTCCTAAAAGTATCTTAGAAATTGAGAACTTTTCTTTTTTTTCATTAGGAGACGCAAATATGATACAAAATACAAAAATATTTCAACACCCCCCCCCCCCCCATCTTCAACCAACAATTCCTGGATATCCGTGCAAACGTCTCTTGCGCCATATATTAAAATTCATTCTCGTTCTACTCGTCATTCATTTAAGTCTTATCCTTTTTCTGTGACTGTTTCTAAGTGGTCAAATAATCATTATTCGTCAAGATTTTTCCTCAAATATCACTTCTTTGGAATTCGCTTCCTTCATTTTCTTTCCCGATTTATATAATTTACAATCTTTTAAGTTGTCTATCAATCGTTATCTTGCTCTCTAAACTTTACCTTTCTTCTCCAGCAACTTCCAACTCTAATAGTGTTGCTTGCAGTCTTGTTGGAATCGAAGGTGTTGAAAAAAAAATTGTAATCTTTTATTTCAAATAAAAGATAACAACGTGTAATTGTGAAATATGAAACATAAGTTCATTTAAATATTAATATTTTGCAGCGTTCTCTTTTATGAACGTTCGGTGGATAAAGCTTAAGTTATAACCATTAAAAAATGCCACCCTCCACAAAATGGAGAGGGTTGGCATAAGTTTACCTAGCCATAGCTTTTAAACACTAAAAATCATGAGACAAAGTTTGAAACCTATTAATGAATTTAAATTTAGTATAAGATAATTAAAACTAATTGCCTTCACATTTGGGGTAGAGAGTGTAAACATTTTGGGGTATTTCTGTTACCAGCCAACAATGGCTGTTGATTTTTTTGCAAAACATTCTCATTTAATATTACCATGAACATATTTAGGTTTGGTGTTTCCACAATGCCTAATTCATATGTCTAATTCCACAATGCCTAAATCAATGGCTAAGTCATATTTGAACCATTAAAAAAATTCTGCCGCCTTTTAGAAGCCAGAAACGAAAATTTACGCAACGAAGTTAGAATGTATTTTTAGTTAAAAAAAAAAAAGTACTGTGTATTAGTACTTATTACTATTACCATTACATGTATGAGTGTTAGGCGGATAAAGGTTAGGAGACTAAACCTTTATCACACTGATATTTGAAATCAGTCGATGGAATTAAATTTAGTTTAAAATAGTAAATAAAATGTTTTTGTATCCTTATTACTTTCATATTTAGGATGTTGGGTGTTTTTGTTACTAGACACCAATCGCCGCAGCTTTATGCAAAATATTTTGCTTGAAAGAGTTGCTTGGGAAATATAAAACAATCTGCTTTTAAATGTTGTATTTATTTGAGTTAAGTATATAAAAAACTACAACACATGCTTTCAACACAGGGTTTGATTTTATCGAAAAGACACCAAACCTTTTGTATTTATTGTGACAACAGCAATGATTATTTTGAATTTTTAATTATGCTATGTGTTTTATTCGCGTGGTTTTCTTTAAACATTTAGCTATGACACTAATACTTAATGTGTTCATTTGTGACAATAACAATGGTGTTTTTGGATTTTTAATCATATGATCTGATAAGAAATAATGCATGATAAATTGTCAATAAAAAGATCTAATAAAAAGAAAGTAAGAAGCCACTTAATAAAGTTTAGAAAAAAGTTGAAATTCTAGATTTGCAAATAAGTTTCTCAAAGAAACCAAATGTAGCCCCCCGTTATGTCTCTTTTGTAATCTTTGGTAATATATCCAATATATTTTAATGATTGCATTTGTCTTGCTCCACTGAGTAAGCTCCCGTGATTCTCGTAATTGAATAAGTACAAAGGAAATAAAGTTTAGAGTTTTTTGCATTTCATTTTGGCAAAGTTCTTTTTAAGAGTTTTGAAAGAACTGCACCCAGATTACTTGGAGATTTTTTTATGGAAAAAAACTTTATTCTTATGAAAATGCTCATTGAGATCTGATTATGCAAAGCTATATCCAAGTTTCATTTAACCTGATTATTTGAAATTTCATCCAAACTTTTTTTGCGAACCCTTTATTAACATATAGTTTTATGTGAACTCTGGACTTCATAAACATATCTGTTTTTTCTTTGCAGGATATATCAAGTTTCATCCAAGGAAAAAATTTAGTTACTAAATCAGACAAGAACTACCATGATATTCACTTTAAAAGAACATTAGTGCTATATATGTAGAAAGAGTATCTGTTCAATTATTACCCAACTGTACAACTATAAATTTAGTTCGTACAACTGTACAAACTAAATTTATAAAAAAAAGTTTTAAAGATCTTAAAATCAATTTTAAAAAGGATTTTTAAATTAGATAAATAAAAAAATTAACAAATGAATGAATGATTTTCTTTAAATTTTCTCATTACATTCTAGATATTCAATTAAAGAATAAAGCGTTACAAGTATCGTAGCGCAGCAGTTAAAACGACGGCCGTAAAATAAGAAAATATTCCGAGGTTTGATCCCTGTTTTAGCTATATAAAAAACGATTTAAGGAATGCAGCGTAAACTTCCTCGTTAAATATTCTTCAACGGTGCTCATTGATAAGAATTTGTTGTTTATTTAAATTTTATGAACCATTTAAAATCAGATTTTATTAATTCTATAATTACCAGTTGGTTTTATCACTTTGTTGACCATTGTGTACTTTTTCAACTTTGGTTTCAAATCAAATGCTGATGAGTTAAACTCTTTCATTTCAAAGTTTAATTATATCTATCCTCCAACAGTTTTTGAAATTGCATTTAAAAAAAAGCAATCCCTTATAAAACATAAAATAAGGAAATATAATAAAAGTTTACTAGAACAAATAAAAGAAATAGAAAAAAGTGGGACTCGAAGAAATACGGCCTGGTCGTCGAAAACTGCTAAAAAGATTCGCAAATTAAATTTAAAAATAATGAAGAAAAAGAAATAAAAGAGTTCAAACTTTCTATTATGCCAGAAGATAAAAAAATAATTTAGAATAAAAAACTGAAAAACTATATAAGGATGCGTCATACAATTTTATAAGTACGAAAAGTGTTAAATAACAATTAATAAGTTGTTATACTTGAAACGAAGTTAAAAGAAAATAGAAATACCATCTAATAAAAAAATGACTTTTTCAAGCTTATGTTTGAAAGTGAGATAGCTAAACTCTAGAGAAAAGTCAAAGTTTTTTAAAACTATTTTATTCCAACATCCTCCCCGAAATAAAATGAAATATTTTCCAAAATTAGTTTGGTATGCTAATTGACGAATGTCGCCATCATTTCGTAAATTGTATTTAGTTTTTTCTTTTTCGTTTTACAAGTTATAAAATGGTACAGGGGATAGATTATTTTTCATTTAAATATAAAGCAAATAGCATTAAAAATATTAGGCTCGTATATATTAGAAACTTTCATTTTAATTAAAAAAAGCTTGGCATGAGTAAATTGTTTCTTGAAATTAACGAGGCGTGCAACATGTTTTTGTTGACGATAAAGAGGTTCGAGTTTATTTTTATTCGTACTAACTCGCACAATGATCACGTTCACTCATTCATTGTCACGTATAGTTTATGTGACAACGAATGAGTGAATAATATAGTTTAATTAAATTGTTTATTTAGAAAACTCTTTGTTTAAACTTAAACTTGCTTTTTTATATTTTACTGCTCAAATATGTAATAACTCCAAGTCAGATTTTTATTGATAAAAATATCAAAAAAGTTTGTAACTTTGATTTTTTTATAAATTGTATTACCAATAAAAAGTGGTGGTATGTCATATGGTATAAATCTGTGGTAAAATATCTTTTCTGATTAGGATGTAAAAAATTCCATTTTGTTTAATTAATATTAATAGACAACTTATTTTTCTTAAATCAATCAGAACTCTTACTGGTTTTTTATTCTTATTATGAAACAGTAATTTAATATTATTGTGAGATAAAAATAAGTTTGCGTTGTCTTCAAACATAATCGTCGTTAACTTTGAACTAATGACCCCTGAGGAAATTCACAAGTTATATCAAGCAAGTTTAGTGGTGATACTATATTTACGTGTACAAATTATTTTCGTTTATTTAAATAGCTTTTAAGCCAAGTTAAAGCATAATCACCTACATCGTAAGTATTTAGTTTATTTAAAATAATTTTGTGATCAATTGTATTGAAATCTTTAGCTAAGTCGATAAAAACTCCAACTGTATATTGGTAACTTTCAAAAGGGTTAGTTATACCTCGAATAAACTTGAAAATTGGTAATATACGGTAGTGGTGTAGTGGAAGAACACTTAACTCAAAAGCAAGAAGTTCCGAGTTTAATCCACACCACTCCATGGTAGTAACACGCTTGTTTAGTTTTTTAAACTAGTTAAGCGTGTTTTAGTATTTTAAAGGCGCATTCATACTCTTCAAAAGTTATTTCAAATGAATTAAACTGTGGCGTATTAGGAGTTGTTACATAATCTAATATATTAATTGCTTGCGGAATTTCTTTGGATAAATTTGGTCCAACAGTATTTATATAATTTTTTTTTTAAGGTTTTTTCGTTGACGTTCAAATAATTTAGCGTAAGTTTTATATAAAGCTTCATTTTTATTAGTTTTAGGTATTTGATGTAGAAAGTTTATCTATATTAAATACCTAAAATTTTCTAAAATCCTTAATCCATGGAGATTTTATATTTTTTAATTTGCGATTTATCTTAATGTTTGTCAATATTTTTTTAAGTTTTGTCATTCAGATTCCCAAAATTCCAGTCAATTGTTCTTTAGGTTTGCACTTTGAACTAAAATCAAGTTATTTGCCTGAGTTATTTTTTGCATTCTAGTTTAATAGATCAAAGCCTTTTTTGTTTAAAAAATTTTGAAACAACCTATGCTTGTAAAGAGGACTATATGTTGAACTATTAAAGGCAGGCGGTTGATTTCTGTTAGTTTTAATTTTTGAATGATAAAAGCTTAGTATAAGAACTGTGGACAAACTCGCAAAGATTTATTTCAAACCTGATAGTTTTAAAAACTTTGATGATATAATTTTTTGGTAAACTAAGTTAATACCAATTAAATTTTATTTTATCTTAAGTATTATTTTACATTTGGTATCATATGAACAACTATTCAAGCGTTTTTATTTTGAATATTTTATTAAAGTATTTTGTTTATTAAAAAGAAAAAAAACTAAAAAGGTAGAGTTCGTTCTTAAATTGAACACACACACTAAATAAGTTCAAAATTAGTTACTTACTGATTGTGGCTTTTTGTCAATATTGTTTTTATATATATATACAAATAACCCTATTATTTCAATTGAAAATCATCTTGATTGCAAGAATAATTTCAAACAAATTCAAAAATATGAAAATAAAATGAAGAACAAGTAGTTAGGGCAATTGAAGTAATAACCATGTTATCATTATGTAGAGTAGCGTTTATGTACAGGATTCCAATGTCAACTCTATCATACGGGTTAAAAAACCATATCAAGTCTGTTTGATTTAAAAAATGTAAAAAAGCTTAGACGGACGGAGTTAGCATTTGCATCAATTTCGCTATTTTTAAAAATGGGCAGTAAGTTAAATAAAGTTTTTTTGTTTAAATATTACGCTAATCAAAACATTTAAATTTGTTATAACGATATAACAAATTTAATTTTTCGTTATAACGCAAATCTATGATACAAAGTTATATTATAGGTTTGCTTTAATATTATTATATATAATATTAACGCAAAATTTGTTGTTGTTATATAGCAATAGACCTGCTTGTTATACTTCAAAAGATAACGGCATCAAATGGGCAGGTTATTCAACTTAAATTTAATTCCATTTACTTTTAACATTATAACTTTTTTATTGTATTTTCGAAATCCTTCTTCATCATACTGCAGTATAATGTTTAAGTAAAATTAATGCACTCGTATTTAATTTAAAAATGAATAGTTTACTTTTTATTAATATAGCTTTAGATTTGAGCGTTGGTTCAGTTTTGGGTCATGACGTTCTGAACAGAGATTTATACGCCATTCACAGAAATCAAAAGTTATATTTGAAGTTTCATAGTACTTATAACACATGGTTGGCTATAACTAAAGAAGAGTTCAAAAATAATGTCTTTGCTAATATTGATTGGAAACGTTTAAAAAGATTAGAAGGTTATTTCGATCAAGAAGTAACTTTTGGGACACATTATTGGATGGGTAAGATTTTTTACTTGTTTTTATTACGATGAATTAAACAATAACTTGTAAAAAACTATTATTAGTTTTTAGTATAACTTTTTTTAAAACATCCAGGTCGAAAATAAGTTAACAACTAGTTAGCTTCATAGCTTTTATAAAATTTTTTCATTGTAGTTTTACTTTATCTCTTTACTTTTGAGATTTGCAGATTTATTGCCAAAAAAATCTGACCACTCATAGCTGTTCATAATAATTATTATAAATGCAAAGTTTGCGTGCAGCGCACCAAACAATTACGTGTAGTGCTGGTGATTGTGTAGTAATTAACCATCAGAAAAATATCTTAAATACTCTACATACATTAAAAGCATGTGTGATTTAATCATTATTAATTTAGAGTATGATGTACAACATCACTTGTTAAACATGCACAGATACAGCATTTAATGAAACAAGTCTAATTGAATGACTAATAAATGTTTGAAGATGAAGACAATTATTCATGATTGATCAATTCAAGAAAATTTTGTGGAAAACCAAGAATTACCACTCCTAAAACCGACAACGTAATACGCTGTTTGGTTGTGAAGCACACACAGGTTTTAAGCTCACTAACTCTTGCTCAAATTATTTCTAGTGTAAATGTTAGTACTCGCACTGTTGGAATTGAACTGTGCTGCTTCAAGCCACGTCATTCTCAAAAAATGTTTGTAATTGCTATAATTTTAAAAAGAACAGGATTGGCCTATTAAAATGTGACGACCTGTCATGTTCTCAGGCAGAACGCAAGTTAAGTAGTTTGCAGCACATCAAGTCTATTTTCCTCGGCCACTAAACTCACCCTTTTATCCAAGATACATTGCACCATCTGTTAAGCAGTGTCCAGCAATTACAATTTAAAGTGTAATATTGTAAGTCTCTTAATGCTTAGAAGCCGCAAAAAATAGACGCTAATTAAAGATTTGCGGAGCTTAAACAAAGTACTAACATTTTTTATATTTTTTATTCATTTATGTTTATGTATTAAATATTGTTTGTTTTTTTTAAACAAAAGCGTTTTCTTGTAGTAAATGCGTACATTATAGTGTATACTGTATATATACAGTACAAAAATGATTATTGCTGTAAACATTGCATGGTTAAATCATTTCGGTGACAGCTGTACTAAAAAAATAGTTGAACATTAAATATCGCTATTTTGTTACTAATGGTAGATCGCTGCGTATCTATCTAGCTACATCTACATCGCTAATACGCGTAACTATCTAGCTACATCTACATCGATATTTTATTACTAATGGTAGATAATTTGTAAACATGTCGTTGTTTTGTACAACGACATGTATAATAAAAACGTATGCATGTTGTTTTTTCACACATACACGTTATTATGTATACTTTGGTTTAGTTTAATATAACCTAAACTAAACCAAAGTATATCTTCGGTTTGTACATGTATGTTATGTTGTTTTGTATACTGTATACAAAATAACATAACTTACATGTACAAACCTAAGATATACAATATAACCTAAACTAAACCAAAGTATACAAAATAACGTGTATGTATGAAAAAACGACATGTATACATTATTCTGAAATACGTATGTATAAAAAAACGACATGTATACGTTATATACAACATATATGCAGTATACATGTTACTGTTTTGTGCATATATGTTGTTTTACATGCATATTATTATTTTGTTACCAAACGAAAGTAGTAGTAGTAGTAGTAGTAGTAGTAGTAGTAGTAGTAGTAGTAGTAGTAGTAGTAGTTGTTGTTGTAATAGTAGAAGGGGTGGATCCAGATCATCAAGAGCAGGGGGGGGGGGAATTTTTCAGCAACCCCACAAATCGTATTTATATAATTTTATTTTGACTATTACTCTTTTTCTGTTATACTCTTATAAATATGCTCATATATACTACTCTTTCATTCTAAATAAACTACTTTACCCGTTAGTTGTATATGCTGTATCTCCTCGATGTTTTAAGCTAGCTTTATAATTTCGCTTTCATGAGTTCTTTAATTTATTACAAGTAAACTCTGAAAATTTAAGTTTTATAGTATCTACTATTGTCTCAATATTTATTGCAGCGCCTTTTGACTTTTTAAGGTTTCGCGACCTAAAACTTCGGTCTAAATGTAAAGTTTTAATTTTTTTTTTTTTTACAATGTTTTATGAAGCTTTTTAATATTATATGGAAAAGTCAATATTGTTTAGTTAAAAAAAATGATTTTAGAATTTTGACCATACTACCACCTTAAGGATACTAAAAAACGAATGAACTCAAAAGCACATCAGCACCACCACAGGAAGTTTAAGAAGAATACCGTAGAAATGTTTAATGAAATTCTTAGAGCCGAAGAAAAAAACCATAATTGAAAAAGAATAGTACAACGGCAGACATGTCGTAAAAATAAAGTGTCGTAAAAATATACCTTCAGATGCAATGGAAGAATATTACAGGCAATCAATTTACATCCCTCTAAACTTGTCTTTACGTTTGTCTTCAAATCTATGCTAAATCTCAAAAGTATTATTACATTGAATCATAAAGATATTGTTGAAACTCTTTCTTGCAATCAGTAATGTCTTTCTTTCTGGCGTCATTCTTGGACTTAGTACCTAAAACTTACCTGCACCTGAAATTACATCAGAAGTTGAACTATGGCAGTTCCAACGTATAAAAAGGAAAAATGAGGGAGGAATTACATCACTACCTATTGATCTTTCTGTTATTTTCGATTTGCGTGACCTGATGCAATATCCAATTACTCACAAGTTATTTCAAATTATCAAGTCATGTCCTGTAAGTGTAGCCATTGCTTCTCAACCTTGCGAAGAATTAAAAATTGGCTGAAAACACTTTTGATAGAAAACAGATTAGTCGAATTGGCCTTACTTAATGTGCAGAGAGAAGTTACAGTAAATGTTGAAAACATGATTAACAATTTTGCGAAGTCGAAAAATCGTAAAATAGAACTTGTTATATAAGTTGTTTAAGTAATCAACAAATCAAGTATGCTTTTTTTTATAAAAGGCTAAAAATACTAGATACAAAAAAAAATGGTTATTTAAATTATGTAAGGAAGGGGGGGGGATAATTGCCCCCATCATCCCCCTTATGGACCCATTCTTGAATAGTAGTAGTAGTTGTTGTTGTTGTTTTTGCTGTTGTTTTTGCTGCTATTGTTGTTGTTGTTGTTGTTGTTGTTGCTGTAATAATTTAACCTTTGTTTAAGGAAACGAGAATGGTCTATATTTCCGAGAATCTACTGATGGCATCTGGGTTCAAAGAGCTAAATGGAGTGTTTAACTGCGGAAAGTATTCATTTGGACATATAGCTTATTGATTTTTTGTATTTTATTTTAAAACTTACTTTTTTTCATATTGTATATTATAACAGAATTTTATAGTTTTTATTAATTTTAGTGAATTCTTAAAACCTTTTTATTTAAAGTTGTATGCAACACTACGTTGCATAATCAGTTTCATTATACATTTGTAATCAAAAATCATATATTTAGATAATAAATTCCATCCACAGTGGTGTTAAGGCATTTTTTTAAACTAATTTGTTTTTTGTTATTGTTTATTTTCCGGGTTTTATATACGTTTTTTTTTTTACAAAAAATAAATCTGAATGAATCATACAGTTTTTCAGTTTTTCATTCATTCAGTTTTTCATTCAGTTTTTCATTCAGTTTTTTATTCAGTTTTTCATTCAGTTTTTCATTCAGTTTTTCATTCAGTTATTCATTCATTCAGTTTTTTACAAAACATAAATCTGAATGAGAGTGGGTTTCATTTGTTGAAAAAAAAAATCTGAAAAAAAAACGGATCTATTTTAAAAAAAAAAAACAAAAAATGTTATCATAGTCTGATAACAGTTTATAAAGTACGTTACTATTTTATTTTATTTATAAATGCTAAAAATAATAAAGTTGCTTAAAATTCTGGATCCGAAGGCTTATTTAATCATAGTCTATAGAATAATAGTTATATTCTATTAACTATGATTAAAGGTTTTTATCTTTTGCGTAACTAAGCAACCATTTCGTACTCTAATTTTTTTTCTTATTTACAAACGATTTGCAGCGTGTACATAAGGATTTTACTAAATTTTTTACAAAAAAGTTTTGAAAACTTGTCTGTAACTTAAATGTTGAAAGTTCCCTTAAAAAATTCTTCATAAAAATCAAAGATTCATTAATTAATAACAAATAAATTATTTTAATGTAAACAGTTGAACATAAAAATTTAAATATAAACAAAAAAATGATATAAATGTAAGTCAACTCGGAAGCACCGCGGAAGAGTGTTTAATAGGAAGTTCACGCCTCCTTCCTAACGAATGTTGCAAAACTTGCTAAAAGGTGGGGTTCAACCCATGGGTCCTTTGTTTCTGAGGAAAGTGCACTACCACTGCGACACGGCTGCTTTGTTATAATGTTATTTTATGTTACTTTATTTTTATGCTACTATTTTATTACTATGCATGAAATAATTGATATATATGATTGTTATGTAGGCAGTAATAATAATAATAGTAATGATGATAATAACAATAATAGCAATAATAACAATAATAATAATGACATGATGTATTTTTTTATGATAATAATTAATAACACTTCTTTTAACTCACTTAAGATAAAAAAAATCAAAAGTGGGGTGTGGATCGTGTGGTGTAACTGGCATTTTTAATGTGACTAATTGCAATCTCTTAAGATAATTTAGAATTATTAAAGATGTTGCTTCTATAGAAGCAATATATTTAATAACTCTAATAAATTTTTACACACTAGTCAATTGCGTTTCCAACTGCAATTAAAATGTCATTCTCGGTCAACAACAACATGCCTTAAGCTTTTCTTTACTTAATGAGGAATGCAGATAAGTTTAAATAATTTTTAACTTACTAAATGCCCGTTCACTGCTCACTTGTGACAATGAAAGTGTTAATAGATATTTGTAAGCAAGAAACAAGTTTTGAACAAACGGTTGCATTTAAGGAATATTTGTATGAAATACATTCATTACAAACATTTTTTACAAGACCTTACACAACGTTCAAAGTTTTGAAAATCTCTGTCATTCCCATTTTCAGTACTTTTTGTTGAAGTATTAGCACTAAGACTGAGTTCGATTATTCTAAATCACCGTCACTAGGACTCGCTGCAAATTTTTCTCACGATATTTTTGAGAGCCTGATGGGCTCTCAAAACACTACAAAATTAATTGGGCTGTTTGTAGCAGTGCTATGAAAATCAGATTGCAATCTGTCAGAAAAAAAAATTATTAAGCTGAGAAATTTTTGGAAGACTGTTTTGCGGGTAAAAGATTACTACATATGTCCAACAATATCTTTTGAGTAGTCCAAGATCATCTGTACACTTTTGTCGAAGATCATCTGTATTTTTCTTTTACTCTAATAACATCTGCCAATATCATCTGAAAATTCAATGATCCCCAACAACATTTTTAGAAAGATGTTACTACATCTGGTAAATTTCCTCTAAGTCCAATAACATCAGCAAGAACTATCTCCAGATGTAGCTACATCTGAAAAAAATTCTATATGTTACTACATCTGGTTAAAATAGTGCATTATTAGTTAATTTATCTTAACAATAACTTCATCTTAAAATTTATAATGTAGTTGCACAAATGCTATTACACTTTGATAATTTAAAAAATGTAACTACATTTGTAATATTCATTTAAATTTTGCACAGATGTTATTAGACATCAATGAAGTTTCAGATATTGTTGGACGGATGTTATTATACGTCATTATATTTACAGATGTTGCTGGACAGATGTTATTAGACATGGCAAAAACTGATGTTGTTATCCTGGCCCGTTTTGCAGAATACCATTTTCAACTACCTCTTCGAACGGTCTGGTTTCAACTACTTCTTTGAAAGATCAAATCATGCAGTGTCTCTAATGATTTTCCTGTTAACTAAGAAACGTTCATCTATGGTAGTGGTAGATCAATTACTCTATGGAAAACAATTAAGAGGATTTTCTTGGATGTGATCAAAGGCAATTTTTTTTGCCATACTTTTCTGCTAATGAATTCTTTTTACAAGCGACTCTATTTCAACTTCAGAATTAAGTTTACTACATCAAAAAGTTCAGAGGGTGTTGGTTTCTTCAAAAAATGAAATCGTCTTAGAATGGAAATCTCCAAAAGATTTTGTCTGCAGTTCTATTTTTGCTGAACCCACCATATTACAAGCACTTAAATAATCTAGACCTCTTGTTTTTAAATTTTTGGAAGTCTGTCGCAAAGTTGTGTATGCACTTAGTAGTAGAACGGCTGCAAGAAGCACATTGAGCTGACATCATTTGTCGTGCAGTGCTGTGGCTTCGAATCTTAATTTTGTATCGAATTTTAACAACACCCTTTTACAGTTGAAAACTTGCAATAGTGCTTAGAAAGAGTCAACTTTTAAAGTATCATAAGTTCTGAGAATTCGTTTCAACCCCATCTGTTTTGACCACCAGCGCACAGTGGGACAGAGTGTGCTAAAACACCAAAAAATCAATGTCGACATTGCGCAGTTAGAATTTGTCATAGTGGTGAAGGCATGTTCATTAGAGGAAATATCTTGTTAAAAAAACATTAAATATTAATTTAAGCGTTATTTTATGCAGCTATTTACACGTTAATTTGACATGTGTTCCAAAACGCTATTTTGCATTTTTTATTCCTCAACTTTCTTACGCTACTATTGTTGTAAATTAACTTTATTGACTTTCATTTAGAAATATATTATTTTAATTAACAATACTTTTTTTGCTCAGACTTATAAAAACAATTTATTATAAGTGTAATCATTTAGTTTTAATGCATCGAAAACTCCTACTAACCTTTACTATTAAGTATCAGATAAATCTTCCAATATCCTCCAAACATTTGACTATGTCAATCTCATGCTAAATGTATGTAAATAGCCATGCATCATAAATATTTTGCTACTTTTTGCAATAAAAAAAGTTATAACAAAAGATTGGTCTTTGGTTAAGGGTCAGTTGATGAGAAATACAGAACATGTAAAAAAGATGTTTCGTACACAAAGAATACCTAAAAAATCTTTCATTACTGTTATAATATATAAGTTCTGTAAATATAAATCTAAAAAAGTTATTTTTTGACAAATACTTGCATTGAAAAGTAATATTTTTGATGTTTACACTGATAAAAGTTGTCTTGCCATTTCGTACTTTTCACCAAAATTTAATTTTTTAATTTTTTTTTTATATTATATAATTACATATTTATTACTTTATTTATGCATTTTATATATAAATATAGATATTCTAATAAAAAAAACTTAATACGAAAATAATTTTGACACAAAAACTCGCTGTTCAGCGTGTTTCACCAATTTTTTGTAGTTTTGCAGATCCAACTCCTTGTCCAATAAGAACATTCATTCGTTTGCAAGAATCTCCTAAATAAGTTGATGTACTCTGAAAGAGACAAAATTAAGTTTTTGACAGGTTATAAGTTTTCCATAACATCAGTTGCGGAGAAATTCAGGACGTGGGCGAAACACCTCATGTCATACAGCATTTAGTAAAACGTCTTTAACATAACATTGAACTCCATGATATTAAACACGCTTGTTTGCTGCTCCATAAAAAGATTCTACCACAATTCTTTCAATTACGTTTTCATTTAAACCATTGCGTTCAAGCTCTGATTTTAATAGATGTTACAGCCCTGTACCTGTTGCATCCTTAATTTTTTTTTACAGCAAACAATTGTTCTCTCCATGTACATACCATTAATTTATCGTCTCCTGATCAATTACCGACGTAACTCGACTGCTATCCATTTGAACACTGAGTTTTTGATCACCAATTTTCTTGACATATAATTCTTCATCAAGTTTGAAAAATCAGCAAGAATATTCTTAACTGTGGTCTTTTACAACATAGTTACCAAGCCTCCACATCCACGCGGGTTTCTCTTTCTTTTGCATATCAAACATTTTTTCCTCTTTTGACTTGCCGGGATTGCTTTTTTACATGATTATTACTTGAAACTTTAAACTCTGCTATCAACAGTATTAGTTCCAAGAAGGTCCCGTGATCGATAGATTTATCGTGCAAATAGTAGAGAGCTTCACCCCGATTACCTCTGTTTGGAAGAGCTTGCCTCCCAATGAAAATGACTCCTTCAAAAATTTGTTTAAATGCTTTTTCTGCTTTTCCACTTGACCTTTGATTAAAGAGTTAGTACATATATTTTTTGTTATTAAGGTGTTCCAAGAAAACCTATTGGTCCTATCACAGAGCACCGCGAGAAAGCATTTAATCCAGAAGTTTTTGCCTCCTTCCTCAACCATACCACTTGGTGGCTTAGAGCCGGCTTCGAACCTCGAACCTCTTGGTTTTGAGCAGGAACTCTAATCACTGTGCCATGACTGCTCAAACAAATGTACCTTTAATATTTTATCTATTTGTTATTATTTTCTATTTGATAAAATTTTGATTATCTTTATTTAAATCTTTAACTTAAATCTTTCTTTGTTGTGCAACTCAATAATGCAATAACATCAGCGTTTTGTGATTCAAATCCTTTAAAAGCTTTGATTTTTTTAAATATGTTGGAAAACTTTTTTAAATCCATGAATAAAGCTAGAACCTTCTTTCAAAAATGCAATGCATGTATTACAATAAAGGGCCATGACTTGATTATCTTCAACTCTTGCGGTTATCCATCTTTTGATATATTTATTATTTGAAAAAAATTGTTGGTACACTCTTTTTGGATCATTTGGTAAATGCTTTACACCTGTATGGTTTGCCTGAATCATGTTATTGTTTACCAATGGTATTCCTTGGTTACGTTGTGCACTGTCAGGAAGATGTTATAGATCAGTCATTTGTATTGGTACGTTGAGGTTTATGGTTGAGACTACTGTAGTTAGCATCATCTACTGTTAGTTCTATATACACATCATTTATACTTTCTTCAGTAACTACTGCAGTAGGCTCTGACGTAAAGTGTGTTATAGTTTTACGGACTATTTGCTAATGGTACCAGCTGATTGTATATGCTGTTGAGGACTGGAAGACACTGTATTTGAAAAAGCATTTTCCTCAAATAATACTGGGTTTGGCTCAGACATCATTGTTTTTTCAACAACATTTTTAATACGTTCATTACTAAACAGCAGCTTGCGTTGTTTAGGATGACGGCTTGATTGAAGCAAATCACGCTTCTTCTTTTCTTGTCTTTCGTGGGCACCGCTACACTTTCTCTTAGTTTTACACAATGATGTGTCAGATTTTGTTCCCGCTGTCTTGTATTAATTAGACACGAAAGAACTCACTTGTTTGGAAGTTCCTAACGAAAATTCCATAGTAACCTGCATAATGTACAATGCAATCACTAAGAGTTAGTGGCTAACTTATTAAGTGTTTTAAGCTTGCAGTAACACAGATACATTTAATGACATATATATATATATATATATATATATATATATATATATATATATATATATATATATATATATATATATATATATATATATATATATATATATATATATATATATATATATATATATATATATATATATATATATATAGTATTTTAAAGTATATATAGGTTTTAAAGGGGACGTGGTTGCTTGAGGGTGAAAAGTTATATATTTAGAAAATATAATTTCATTGTTCTTTGTAGCATTCTCCGTGCGACATTTTCCCTCGGAATAATTTAGAAAAGCAAATAAAATAAATTAATGCAAAAGTAAAACAAATAATTTTGCATTGAGACAAACTTTGTAATACGCCTTTGGAAGCAAAAATTAGAAGTGTCAAAGCAGTTTGTTATCATGCTTGAGATATACATGATGCTTTAATTGCATTGTAAGAAATTAAAGGATCATAAATTTCCCCATTAAACAATAACATTCAATGGTTTTATAGCTACTTTTTAATACTACTGTGGCGTTGAAAGGGGAGCCGAGAACAGTGGAGCACAAAGGGAAATTTCCTGGTTTCCCAGTTGGCCTGTCCGCACCTGAAAATCATATAAAATTCTCTGGGTTATAAAGAATATATAGATTATACTGTAGAACAATAGGATTGCTATAGAATTAATACTGTACTCTTATATGAATAATAGGGTTCCTATAAGATTTATTGAACTCTTGTTGGAATAAACTATTATTAAATTTTAAAATGCCTAACAATATTATGTCCTGTTAAATTTTATAAATGTTTTATTAGACATATACATTTTTTTTTAAACCATTAGGTTTCTACTGGATTCATGAGATAATGATATGGTCCTACTGCATATACAAGATTCTAATATGAATTTAACAATAGTTCTATTATATCATTTATGGCATCTGAAACATTAAATTCTGTTGGATTTTTATAATCATATTGAATTTTATCAAAAATAATTTGTACTTTATAACAAGTATAGAAATTTTTGATGCTGAATAAACTTTTTGCTTCAAAAATAATGTAAATATTAACTCAAACCTTATATTGAAAAAACTATTGAAAATAAATAGTATTTTTATTTTATGCGGTATTTATAAATAAAATCATTCTTATTATTATAAACAATTTAAATTAATTTTACAGACAATATTGTAACGCAATAGTCGTATATTTTTTTTGTTTAAGAGTCATTTTTTGTAAGAATCAGGCAGTCAATGGAAGTGACCTCCTCCAAATTGCTTGAATTTTTTATATATTGATCAGAATATAGAGAAAACCTGTTGGGGAAAAAAAAAATTTCAAAAATGTTTCGTTCACTCGGAATCTGGGTTTAAATTTTTGAGATTTTTTTAAAAATTTTTAGAAATTTAGTTTTTGCCACCTTTGAACCCATTTTTTTGGCAAGGCAAAAAGTTGCACATAGCTTTTGTAGTTAATATCAGACGTAACCCAAAAGCTCTCTCCAAAAAATATAAAAAAGTTGCGTGACACTGTGCGGTTGGCTAATTATCATAGTTCAAAAGTACAAAATCAATCACTTTTGTCAACTTTTAATTGGAGTTAATTCTAGCGGCAAAGTGTTGCACACAATTTTTCTTTTAGGATTTGAAATTATCAAAGGTATTGAGTCTAAAAATGCAAAGAAAGTTATGTGATACCTAAGGCCTATTAATATATTAAGGCTTGAAATTGGAAAAAAATGTTTTAGTATACTTACAAAATGAACCATTACGGCAGAGGCGCTTAGTTTTGTAAAAATGAAAACATATCCAACTGTCAATACAAAAAGGTCCTAACATAATAATAAAAAAAATTCGTGTGATCTTTAGATATTAAGTTAAAAATAAAGGTACAAATTGTTAAAAATGATTAAGTACGAAGAGATATTTTTTTGGACACACAGATGAGGTTTTCGCTCACAATAAAATTTCTATCATCCAAAATTAGCATTTAGCATTACACAAAACATTGCACGTAATGTTAAGAAACATTTAAGCGTTTCTGACTATGAAATAGAAATCATAACAATTGAAATAAATAATAATAAAAAACAATACATGATCAGAAGTGAATTATTTAAATTTACGTCATAACCAAATAACTTGTGGTGATCGAATGGAAGAAGAATCGCTGATATCACGATTGTGGAGAAACAAGTTAGTGGGCAGTTGTTTACTTTACCATAAAAATGTCTTAACTTTATTTTAACGATCTTTAAAATTTGCATAAATAGAGTAGATATTTTATCATTGCTATTGAGAAATAGGTACTGCATAAATAGAACTTGTTTTTAGTTGAGTATAAAACAAAACAAATATTTTTATGAAAACTGTTGTTGCTTTTCAAAAGGAAATTGTGGATCATTCAAAAAACATAAAATTATAAACAAAATGTTCTACATTCATCAGCTGGGAGATGTTGATGTTAAGAAACACCTCATCAACTTAAAGGTAATTATGTATTTTAAATTTACGCAGACTATAATATAATTTTTATAATTACATACTTTATAACTTCTCTGCAATAAGATTTTGAGACAAAGTTCTTTAAACAAAAAAAAATAGCCCTTTTAATTAATTCCTCACTCTTTTAATAAATAATCACTAAATTAATCACACTCTTGCAATATTGTATTTTAATAATAACAACAATGTATTTCAAACTTGTAAACATTTTCGTGAAGAGTCAGATTATAAACAATGCTTTAAACGACACACTTAATAATTGTTTAAAAAATTGTTTTTAGGTCATGCGATTAAACGATAATAATATTTGGGAAGAAAATGGACTTATTGCAAATAGACTTAAAAGAAATCTTGAAAAGGATGAACAAATGTGCTTTTCACCGGTACACGTTTGGTATTGCATGGAGTCCTCCAAAAACATGCTTTCATCCTCACCATCTAAATATAAAAGGAAAAAAATCTCCCGCTTTAAGGGCGTCACCAATACATGTCGTCATATCAATGTCAAAGCGATACAATGAAGTATTTTCAGTTGGTGCAATGCTGTGTTTTACCCATTTAAAGCAAGAAACTGCTTTATCTAGAGTCAACGAAAACACCAATTTATGTACAGAAACACAAACACAACAAGAACAAACATATATGACACCTGCTACTCCAGATGAAGAATTTGATCCCGGTGAAATTAATGTTTCACAGGAGATTTTGGACGAATCTCTAAGAAGCCGTGAGAGTGTAACTGAGGTTCTTAATGCAAGTCCAATAAAATTTAGATTAAAAAGGAAGTTCGAATATCTGGAAGATACTACTAAAGATAAGTTAAAACGCAAGTATGTTCGCCTAGAAAACTTATTAAAGAAAAAATTGGCGGAAGCTGTTGCTCCTGAACAAGAGGAAATACTTATAGATTTTCTTAACAGTAAAAATGTTGATGAAATAAATAGCCCTCTCAAAATTGAAATTATTCGTGCTCAGAAAGTATATAAGCAAAGTGATTCCATGGGAAAGTTAGTTATCCTCTCATTATTAGACCATACCAAGTATACCAAAAAGTTTATAATGAACACATTTGAGTGTACCAAACATCGTATAGAAACAGCAAGAAAATGGCATGCATCTCATAAAGGGTTGGCATTTCCAGAGAAGAAAGTATTCGTCCGATCTAGTCTTGATCAAACAAAGTGTGAACATTTCTTAGACTTTATATTTACAAGCGGTATTTTGCATGATGTTGCTTATGGAATAACCAAATTAAAATACGACAGCGGTGAAGAACAAAAGATAGTGCATGCAATACTGACGACAAAATATAGCCACGCTATCATGTTCTATCGAAAAAGTTGTAGTGAAAACAATTATATACCATTATCTGATTCAAGTTTGTGGAAAGTATTGCATGCAATAAAACCTTCAAGTCGAAAAAGCTTAGCTGGATTAGATGATGTTACTGCTTCAGGCATGAATGGTTTTCAAACATTACAAAAATTGGCACAAAGATTTAGTTCTAAATCTCTCGAAGCTGCCCTTGAAAAAGGAAAAAGGTATTTGAAAACAAGTTATCAAACCAATTGTAGTGTCAATGACTCAAACATTTCTTCTCATAGCTCAAAACATGCCTTATCAGATCCATCTGAAAAAAATCTTCAATCCAACACAGAGATATCAGAAGTGGTATGTGCCGATTGCTATGATTTGTGCAAAGCTATCGAGATGATCAAAGAACTAACAATTCAAAATTCTGACGATGCTGATTCTATTTATGATTTGTAAATTGCTGTAAAGGATGTATTCAACTACATAAAACACCTGATGAGAGATTCTCAACAGAAAAAGGCAAAAATCGAAGCTTTTAAGCAATTAAACGATGAAACTGCTTTCTGGCTTAAAGATTTTTGTCAAAAAATTCTTCCGGTTCGATACAGAGAGGGCCAAAGAGAGTATTTTGGCAAGAAAGGAATGAGTTTACATGTGGATATATTCTTCATAAAAATAGCAGGAAAGTTATTCAAACGTGTTTACTTTACTTCAATGTATAGGTGTGATCAGGGAATAGGTGATGTTGTTTCGTTAGCCACTGCAGTTTTAGACCAATTCAGAATTGATCAACCGCATATCAAGAAAATGTTTACCAAATCTGATAATGCCGGCTGCTATCAGGGAAATCTTTCAGCTGAAGCAATCTACAATGTATGCAAAGAGAGAGATATAAAGTTGCTGAGATATGATTATAATGAACCCTGTTGTGGAAAAGATCAATGTGACAGGGAGAGTGCAGTTGTAAAGACAATTTTAAGGAGTTACGTTGACTCTGGTAATAATCTTTTGACTGCTGAAGATATACACAAGGCTATGCATTATAGTTTTGGCGCTAAAGATGCAAAAGTAGCAGTTGCTCAAATTAGCAATGATAAAACTGTAGTTACTGGACCAAAGATTAAGAACATTAGCAACTATCACTCATTTGAGTTTGGTGAGAAAAGTATGAAGATGTGGCGTTATTTCAATATCGGTGAGGGAATTGAACAAGAGTATGGAAATCTTAAAATTCAACCCTCGATTAAGTTTTTGTTGCCATATAGCAAAACAGATAATTCAGTTAAGCGTAACAAGTCACTTAAGGAAAAACAGAAAAGAAGTGACAGGCAACTATATTCATTAAGATTTTGCACTGAAATGAATTGTACTTTATCATTTGAAAGCGATGCTGAGTTAGAAGAACACATGCTATCCGGTCTTCATACAGTTCCGAAATCATTAACATCATTGGATAAAGTTCGCAACTCGTTTGTTCATAAGATGAAAATTACTTCACAACTAAATATGCCAATTTCTTCATCCTCTAACAGTGCTTCCGTAAAAGACAAACCACATTGCATGAACATTTTTCTATTGCAAGGTTGGGCATTACCAGTTCGAAGTTCTTTTAGATTTTCAAATCAGCAGAAAGAACTGTTGTATAAATACTTTATTCGTGGAGAAGAATCGGGTAATAAAATGAGCCCTGAGCAGGTTCACATGCAGCTGAGGAGAGAACTTCCGCCTGATTAATATGTAACTAGCCAACAGATAAGATCTTTATTTTCAAGGTAGGCATTGTTGCTATCAAAACTTTTGCAAATTAGATTATGTTTCTGACTGTTAAATAGTTCTTTTACAAATATGAAATTAAAATTTAGGTGAAAGTTATAATTTTGTGTGTTTGTTTACATATGTTTAAAAATATGTACAATTGATATTGTTATAGATTTAGTAACCTGAAAAGAAAAGGTAAGCTGGTAGAACCGACAACAGAAAATAATGAAAATAGTCAGGTTAACGATAACAAAGAAGTTTATGGCGAAAATGATGACTTTAATCTGGCAGGAGACAATGAAGATGATAATAAATATGAGGAAGACATCGCCAATCTTGCAAAAGAAATTTGTCTTGTATGGAAAGTGAATGATTGGGTTGCTGTTGCATATGAAAAACAATGGAATATTGGATATATTGTAGAGGTAATATTATTCAAAGTATATATTAGTTTCAAGTTTTTATTTTGTTTTACAAAACAGTGCTCTAAAATAAAAGGAATATAAATAAAATGTAAAAATAATTTCAGAATGACATTATATAAGACTTTACAAGTTTTATTGAATGTAAGCAAAATTAAACAAATCATAAACACTTTATTATATTATTTTAAATGTTGCGCTAATACTTTTAGGTATCTATAACTGGGATCAGAGTTAATTGTATGATTAACGGGCAAGAGAAGAATACTTTTCGCTGGCCAGTTACTACCGAGGAGATAAATAACCAAACTGATAAAATTATCTGTTTAGTAAATGCTCCTTTTCTAATCAGTGGTTGTGGCGATTATTCATTATCCGAAGAAGACTATAATACAGTCATATCATTATTCTTAGAGAAACTTACTGCAGCAGAGTAGAAATTATGTGTGATGTGGTGGATAATGTGTGTAAATGACTCTATTAATAAATGAAAAACTAATTTTTAAATGGAAAAACATTTAAATGTTTGATTTATGTTTTATTTAATTAGCAATATAGTTATCTTGATGTTAGATTTTTGTTCAGTTTTTAATTCATGTTATATCATGCGTGTGACAAAATCACACGAATTTTTTTTATTATTATGTTAGGACCTTTTTGTATTGACAGTTGGATATGTTTTCATTTTTACAAAACTAAGCGCCTCTGCCGTAATGGTTCATTTTGTAAGTATACTAAAACATTTTTTTCCAATTTCAAGCCTTAATATATTAATAGGCCTTAGGTATCACATAACTTTCTTTGCATTTTTAGACTCAATACCTTTGATAATTTCAAATCCTAAAAGAAAAATTGTGTGCAACACTTTGCCGCTAGAATTAACTCCAATTAAAAGTTGACAAAAGTGATTGATTTTGTACTTTTGAACTATGATAATTAGCCAACCGCACAGTGTCACGCAACTTTTTTATATTTTTTGGAGAGAGCTTTTGGGTTACGTCTGATATTAACTACAAAAGCTATGTGCAACTTTTTGCCTTGCCAAAAAAATGGGTTCAAAGGTGGCAAAAACTAAATTTCTAAAAATTTTTAAAAAAATCTCAAAAATTTAAACCCAGATTCCGAGTGAACGAAACATTTTTGAAATTTTTTTTTTCCCCAACAGGTTTTCTCTATATTCTGATCAATATATAAAAAATTCAAGCAATTTGGAGGAGGTCACTTCCACAGTTTCAGGAATTTGCCTGATTCTTAGAAAAAACGGCTCTTAGAAATTAATGTTGAAGTAAGAAAATTGATTATTAATCTTCTAATTAACGAAGGAAAAAGTGTAAAAGAAGGAACTCGTGCATAGAAGTGAGACTTTAATATGACATCTGGTTCATTAACATATATCAACAGGTTATATCAATCCTTGTATTAGTGGTAGCTTTTGACAGTCAGATTGTACTGAGGAAATAAGTATCAGTTTTATAACATGCATTATAAAATTGATATAAATTAAAAAACTGAATTGCCGATTAAAAAACTGAACTGCCAGATTGAATGCAAAAAAACGCCAGATTGAATGCAAAAAACCGCCAGATTGAATGCAAAAAACCGCCAGATTGAATGCAAAAAACCGCCAAATTAAATGCAAAAAGCCGCCTGATAAAATGCAAAAAATTGCCAAATGAAATAGAAAAGACGACCAGATTCGTGCAAAAAAACCACCAGATTACATGCAAAAACCGGTATTATTTTATATATTAAAATTAACAATATATAAATGTTTATATTGTAATATAAAATATTTACAACGAGTTGATCTTTGAAAAAAACCGTTATTATTTTTGTTATTTATTACATTAATTATTATTGTTACATAATAATTAATGTAATAAATATATGCCCTTTATTATAAAATTTTTTTCTAATTAATAATAATGATTTGCTTTATCTAAACAATAAATTCACACATGAATACATAGATACATACATACATAGATACATACATACATACATACATACATACATACATACATACATACATACATACATACATACATACATACATACATACATACATACATACATACATACATACATACATACATACATACATACATACATACATACATACATACATACATACATACATACATACATACATACATACATACATACATACATACATACATACATACATACATACATACATACATACATACATACATACATACATACATACATACATACATACATACATACATACATACATACATACATACATACATACATACATACATACATACATACATACATACATACATACATACATACATACATACATACATACATACATACATACATACATACATACATACATACATACATACATACATACATACATACATACATACATACATACATACATACATACATACATACATACATACATACATACATACATACATACATATAGGTATGTTACATGAAATTTTTAAATTCGTTAAATTCTAGGTTGTTATATATCATTAAAAAGAGCTTCATTTCAATATTCTAAAAATGAAAAAATTTTCAAAATCGAACCACCCTAAAGAAAGTTATGACGTTTTAAGTACCGATTTTTTGATATTAGGATTTGTTGAAGAAACTGTGGTCAAAATAAAGTTTTTATTAACTAAAACTATTATAACTTAATCAACTCTTATCCAAAAGTTTATATCTTGATATCAAAAGATAGATAAAAGAGTTATCTACAAATTTTTAAAGGTTTCTAGATTACGGGCGCATCCGAGGGCAAGAGGGGGTACAAAACCACCATCCATACCGGCAATATAGACTAACAATATTTATGAAAAAGTGTTTTTTTTTAATGAAACTGTAAAATTTTATATACAAGATGTTTGTAATTAGCTATCAGACAACAGTCAAATATAGAAGTTTCATCATTGTCTTTGGGTGGATGTAAGGGTGATGGTTTCAAACACCCTATTATCAAAAATGACTCTTTTTTTTTTATAAATATTTATCTTTATAATTAAAAAGAAATCTAGTATCAAATCAAAAATTATATTTTACTACTTAACAACATCACTAGCAGCGCACCCTTTGTTTCAAGGTGTGTAGATGGGGAAGGGGGCGTATCATTGCCTCCCCCTCCCCCCTCTTTTACCATCTAAAAAAAAATTATACTTTTAATGAGATTTGAAAAAATATTCAAATGTAATTAAAATAATAAACTTTAATATAAAAACATCTTTTACCAAAATTCAAAATAAATCACATAATGCTTAGTGATAGTTATAGATGGTTCCCCCTCTGACCTGAAAAAATTTTTAAAAACAAAAAAAATGTTTTATAATATTATTTTATTAGTTTACATCTTGGCTTTTAGTTAATGATTAAGATATTAAATTCCATTAATGAAACTATATAATAATCATTGTTAAATATAGACACGACGTGAATGTAAGCTAGACTCGTCTATCAAAAAAAAAGTCCCACTACTCGCTTTATATTTTTGCAAGTTCCACTACTCGCTGTAATTTTTTTGCAAGTTCCGCTACTCATTGTACATTTTTTTTTGCAAGTTCCACTACTTGTTGTAATTTTTTTTTCAAGTTCCACTACTCGCTGTAATTTCTTTTGCAAGCTCCACTACTCACTGTACATTTTTTTTGCAAGTTCCACTAATTGCTGCACACACACACACACACACACACACACATATATATATATATATATATATATATATATATATATATATATATATATATATATATATATATATATATATTTCTGCACACACACACACACACACACATATATATATATATATATATATATATATATATATATATATATATATATATATATATATATATATATATATATATATATATATATATATATATATATATATATAGTCAAAAAATAGTAAAATCATGTAGTAAGATAAAAAAATGCATGTCCAATTATCAAAAAATAATGGCAACATATTCACATTAGAAAAACATCAACTCACTGGAAACATCAATGAAAATGAAAACATCACTGGAAACATCAATGAAAATGAAAACATCAACTACAATGTCAGCAACTAGCTGGAACCTTTTCATATAATAATCAACAGCTTCAGAATCATTTTCTTTTCTAGTCCAGTAAGAAATAGTAATAGCCTTTCTGTGTTTTTTTTAAGTTTTTCTATTGTGCAAGACTGTCATTGCTGTATCAGAATCACATCATTCATAATTATTATTGATATAGTATGTATTAAATATATATTATATTATAGTATATATTTAATATATACTATAATATAGTATATATTAAATATATAATATACTATAAATATAATATACTATAAATAGTATATTAAATTTAATATACTATAAATATATTATATATGTCTATATATATTTAGACATATATAATATGTTTATATATTAGTAATATTAGTATATTACTAATATATGATATATTCTAAATACATAAAAAAGCAATTTATTATATTATTATATGATATAAAGCTTTTTAAAAATGTTATAATATGATTGGACTGAGCAAAAAACATGTGTGGTTGATTTATTATATAAATGTTATTTTTACATTGATACTTTATAAATGTAATATTAGTACTTATATCACAAAATCATTGTATAGAAAAATCAAATAAATTTTTTAATAATAACTATTATTGGCTTATAAAAATGAATATTTAATATCCTTCAGTACCCCCCCCTCCTTCTCCCCCAAACAGAAGTCGGAAAAACAAAATTTAGGTACCAAAAGTGAGGGTAAAAATAGGGTATCTGCTAGTTGAAATAAATTCTTGAAATTTGGCATGTGTATAGAAAACTTATAAACTTAAAAAAAAGAATAGGATAGAAAAAAAAAAAATATCTTCAACATTTACTAAGCACAAGAAGTACAACACACTTTTTGATATCAATAAATAACACTTTAACTTTCGTCAATATAATAAAAAAATACTCTTTAAAAAAGTTCAACTATTCTTTTTTTAAAAAAACTTCTGAGTTAATGTAAAGTTCTTAAAAAATATGCTACAAAACACCATCCAACCATACTGCCTAAATGCTAAATTCTAAAAACGTGGAACAGTTTTTTAGCACAAAAATTGGTTTCATAAAACGCGGGATTTGACATACCTAATACATGCATGCATGCATACATACATACATACATACATACATACATACATACATACATACATACATACATACATACATACATACATACATACATACATACATACATACATACATACATACATACATACATACATACATACATACATACATACATACATACATACATACATACATACATACATACATACATACATACATACATACATACATACATACATACATACATACATACATACATACATACATACATACATACATACATACATACATACATACATACATACATACATACATACATACATACATACATACATACATACATACATACATACATATATACATACTTACATACATATACACCCTAGTACGCATGCATGCATACTATGGTATGACATCCGCCCCCTATATTCTAAAAAAGATCTTAAAACTATTGGTTCTCTCAAGTAACTTTGTTAAATTTTTCAAAATTTTATTGGATTTGGGGGGAGCACCAGACCCTTGAACACTTACCAAGTTCCTAATACGATAAAAAAAAAATTTCAAATATTTTATGTTGGGTATTAAAAGAAGCGAATTTATATACAAAATTAAAAAAAATAATAATAACATTATTAAATATAATAAATATTCACTCTAAAATAATAATTTATTATTATTAAATATAATAGATTACTATTTTAGAATTTTTTGCAGAAAAATGACATTTTTAAACCTAAAAATGACATTTTTAAACCTAAAAATGACATTTTTTAACCTAAAAATGACATTTTTTAACCTAAAAATGACATTTTTTAACCTAAAAATGACATTTTTTAACCTAAAAATGACATCTTTTAACCTAAAAATATTAACATTCACACTGCTTTTTTTTAAAAAAGGGGCTTTGTTGACCATCTTAATCATGCTGTTGCAGGTCATTTTTTAACTGCATGTCACCTGAATGCCATTATGGAGGATGATGCAATACTCAAACAAAGAAAGTCAACATTAACCGTTTTATAAGATTTTTGAATGTATCTTATCACTAAAATTCTCATTTCTGTTCTCAATACAAAGTATTGTACAATTTTCAGACCTTTAACTCTGGTGATCATTGAAGGTGGTGTCTAGGAAAGATAACTTCTATAGACGAGATTTTTTTATTAAAACTTGTTTCACGCAAAAACTGTGTAACTTGGATATTTTATATATATATATATATATATATATATATATATATATATATATATATATATATACATATATATATATATATATATATATATATATATATATATATATATATATATATATATATATACACACACACACACACGAACATATGATTAGATAATGATTAAGGATTAGGCTAATGTGATAAATTATTTTCTTTCCTGGGTTTATTTTTGGCAGGATAAACATCAAATTTTGTTTTTTTGAAAAGGATCTTATTAGTAGGTTTCACAAGTGTTCTTATTGTTAAAAGTTTCTTTTTTGTCATTTGCATACTTGCAGAAAATACAAAAATTGATAGCACCCCAGTAAACACGCTTTAGTTGGTCCAACTGACGGGCCAGTATTGGTTATAGTTGGCTAACTATTGGCATTTCATGCCAGCTAATAACCGACTGTATACCGCGTGTTCTGAATCGTAAAAGTTTCCCGTAAGTTTTGTGAATCTATTTATAATTATATTTTAAGAAATTGTTTAGTCTCATGGTGAAAAGAGTTAGTTTAATTTAAAGCAATTTATCTTTTTTTTTCTTTCAAACGCTTTTTTACCTTTTAATTAAACTTTTAAGCTTAAACTCTCCTTCACCTTTTAATGTAACCGTTACGCTGGTCAGTACAAATATTTTACTTTAATCCATTAGTTACACATTCAGATATAAATTTTGACATTTGTTAGAGCTTTTAATTTAATTTTATGATGACACCATTGTTGTATTTGCATGAGGCAATTTAGCTCTGTTTTAACTATTAATAAGAGTTAATATACAGCTAAAAAGTATATGTGCAAATATAGTAGTGTGTTTACGTGTGTATTTCTGTATGTATATGTATATATATATATATATGTGTATATATATATATATATATATATATATATATATATATATATATATATATATATATATATATATATATATATATATATATATATATATATGTTATAATATAATAGTTTATATGTATGCATTAGCTTTAAAGGGATTCTAAGGTCAACTCTAATATTCGGCTTAAAAAACTATATCAGTTTAGTTGGATCTGGTTAATTTTCTTGGCTTCTTTGTGTAAAATAGCTTAGATGAACGCGATTTGCAAATTAGCATTTGCAAAAATATTTTTAGAAAAAGAAAAATAAATTAAATAATGGTTCAGTTTTGGGTCATGACCTTCTGAACAGAGATTTATACGCCATACACAGAAATCAAAAGTTATATTTGAAGTTTCATAGCACTTATAACACATGGTTGGCTGTAACTAATGAAGGGTTCAATAATAACGTGTCAGCTAATATTGATTGGAAACGTTTAAAAACACTAGAAGGCAATTTCGATCAAGAAGTAACTTTTAGGGCATGATATTGGATGGGTAAGAGTTTTTACTACTTCGAAGTTTTACTTTGAAGAAATATAATCTTCAAATTTACACAAACACACACACACATACATAAACAAGTTTAGTAGGAATTCAGAACACTAAATCCCGGAATAGTCAAACTTTTAAAAAGACAAAACAATTTATTTATTAAATTGATTTATTATTTTGAAAATTTGCTTGCAGAAAGTTTTAACTATCAAAACTTTCAAAAACTATCAAAACAATTTATACAATTTTTAAACTTAATTTAAAAATTGTATAAATTGATAAAGGGTTGTTCTTGTTGATTTGTTTAAAGGGTTGTTCTTGTTGATTTGTATAAAGGGTTGTTCTTGTTGATTTGTATAAAGGGTTGTTCTTGTTGATTTGTATAAAGGGTTGTTCTTCTTTTAATTTGAAAATGTTAGTTACTTTTAACCATGTAAAGTTTTTAACTTTTTTTTAACAATTCATATTTTGTCAATGTTTTTGTGGCTTTTTTTTAGGGATACGAATTCAGAGTCCGGAGTCCAGGAGTCCCTCTTATTAACCGGAGTCCAGAGTACTGCGCATTATAAAAATATTAGGGACTCCGCGACTCCGGGATTTTTTTTAATTTTATATCACCATATAATCGTTTCCTAATGTTCCCTTCTTTTTGAGCAAAGAAATAAAATCAAAATAAATTATAATTTTTTACTGTATAATGGAAACTTTATATAGTCTACTCTAGCAATTCAGGGACTATTTCATCTCTAAAAACTCTTAAATTTGGCTCAAAGTCCGAAGTCCAAGGAGCATGGCCCCCACATTCTGAAACAGGGCTCCATATTGGAGCTTTCTGCGGGCCCTTTCCTTAATGGTGCAAACAAAAAGAAAAACATTTTTTTTTGGCAGATAAAGAAAGGGAGCATTCATAAAAAACAAATTAAATTTGTTATTTAAAAAAAACATCCGCTTTGAAAATCTAAATCATTTTTGTATTTATTTAGAGATTTTTGTTTTAAAAAGGATTAAGTTTTAAAATGTTTTAAAGTTAAATCTTAAATTATAAATTTTTCAAACACTTTTAATTATAAATTTTTCAAACATTTTAAAGGTTTATTCACTTAAAGATTAAGTGCTTTACTTCACTTTACCATGATCTCCTTTTTTTTTATAGTTTTAATTAACTCCTTTAACTAAAACTACAAAAACGACCAAACTTGACCTAATTACATTTAACCTAACTAGATATTTTATTTGTTTGGTTGTAATTTTTTGTTTATCAAAACATTATTTTTATTATTTGTAAAAACATTTATCATATTATCTTATTTTTAAGATTACTTTTTTGAGCTTCAGACATATGTTTGTAAATTTAAGCGTGATGTATTTTAATAACTTGGCGACTTAATAAATCTTTCTTTTGAGACAACATTTAAATCCTGAACAGCAAATACAACAATTAAGGAACAAAACCAACTTTAGAACCATAATATTTTCCAACTATATAAATGTTAGAACTCAAATAATTTTGAAACTAATTTTTTTTGATTCTGAATTAATTTTATAACAAAGTTCAAATAATTTAAACTGATTAATCTGAAAGATTATTGACCAAATTATGTTTACCGATCCAATACCAAGTAAAATCATTAAGAAAAATGCGGAAATGATTTACACAACGGTCCGAAAAGTCTAGAGTTTTGAGACTAATTACTAAGGTTAAGCTACTGTATGTGCGTCGTATTAATATGTACATATTGTGTTTGTTGATATATCCACCAGGCCCCCTTTACTTCCGGGACCCAGTGCTAGAGTACCAGCTGCTCCTTCCCTTGTGGGAGTCATGCCAAGAAGTCCTTATTTTTTGACCCCGGAGTCCAGAGTCCCTAAAAATTGATGTCCCTAAACTTCACATATGGCAAAAATAAACGGTACTATAAAAATACAATATGGACAATAAACTTCTATTTAACCTAAAAAGTGTTATTAAATAAAATTCATGATATTGTTATATTTAAATTAATTATAATAAATTAATTTTATCAATGTAAATTATTTTACAATTTTATTACTTATGTAAAGTAATTATACCTATTAAATAGAAGTGTAAGTTAATTAATCTAAATAAATTTTTTTTTTTTAAGTAAGTAGGCATAATAAAATTAGTATCTTAGGTGAGCTTGGTTAAGGTGAGCATGGTTTGGTAAAAAAAATAAAGCATATTATTATACTTTTAAAATGTCTTAGTTTTGGATATTTTTTATATGAGTAAACCTCGTTCACCTGAAATATTACCTCAATTAACAGTCGCTCACTTTACCTCGCTAAACAGTCGCTCAGTTTTTCTTGTTAAATTATTATAAAAATTTATAGCCAAAATTTACATTGACATCATGACTTATGAGAAAGCGGGATCAGCTCAACTTAACGTCGGCGGTTAATTTAGACCAGGCTAACAAACTTAAATATTTTTTATATTTAACCTTGTTAACCTTAAATAATAACTATTACAATAAAATGAATGAAAGAAGAATGCATATAAATAAAAAATTACAAATTTGTTGCATATAAAATAAGAACGTGGAGACTTGCAGAAGATCAGATGATCATGTCATCAAGAACCGCTTACAATCGTTACGTATTACAACAATTTTATGTAGATAAAATAAATAAGGCAGTCAAATAAAGTTTATAAAACGAAAGTTGGAAGTAAAAATTAACGTTTTATATAAATACTTAAAATACAAGACTTGATAGGTATAAAATGTATATATTAAATTAACATGATACACATAAATAAAATTAATAAAACAAAATTTAAATATACAAGTATATAGTCAAATAAATATTTTTTAAATAAGAATTCGTAAAAACATTATAAATAAATCAAAACAACTAAATTTAAAAATATATAATTATGTTTTCAATAGAGAAAATGATATTTTTTAATTTCCTTTTAAATGCGAAAAAGTTCCAGTCGTGAGAAAAATCAAAATGTTTCAAAACTATATTCTTCCATAAAAACCCCTTCGAAAAGAAATACAAAACTTGCCTAAATTGGTTTTGAAAACTGGTTAAAGAAGGAAATTATCATTTCTTAAATTATATTTATTTTTTTCTTTTAAGGAATATAAATTGTGAAAAAAACCCGGAGCTGTACCAGTTTTACATTTAAACATAAAACACAGTACATTAAAAATATTTAGTTGAAATATATTTAAATTATTCATTTCAATAAAAAGAGGCTTAGCATGTGAAAAACCGTCTTTAAAATTAATAGGACGTACAATATGTTTCTGTTGGCGATGAAGAGGTTCTAATTTATCTTTATTAACACTACCCCAAGCCGCATTTGCATAGTTTATGTGGCATTGAATGAATGAGTGGTATAGTTGAGTTAAAATATGTTTATTTAACATGCTTCTTGCTTTATATAATATACCTATACTTTTCGAAATTTTGCAGGTAATGTTTTCGATATGTTTTTTCCATGTGAGATTTTCATCAATTGAAACTTCTAAAAAGTTTGTACATGCTGCTCTCTTAATTAGAACGTCATCAATAAGAAGAGGAGGAAGCTCGATTGGAAATAGACGTTTTTTAGAGTTAGAATGAAAAAGAGACCATTTTGTTTTTTCAATATTCAGAGAAAGTTTGTTTGATTTAAACCATTGAGAAACTTTCATTAATTCATTGTGCATACAAGAAAATAGTGTCGTTATGTCGCTATGTGATAAAAAAAAATTTGTGTCATCAGCAAACATAACTGTCATCAAATAGGATGCTTTATAGAGGTCGTTTGTGTAAATAAAAAAAAGAAGAGATCCTAGTACAGATCCTTGAGGAGCTCCGCAAGTTATTTCTAATAATTGAGATCGCGATGATTGGTCAAAATGAACAAATTGTTTTCTATTGTGTAAATAACTTTTTATTAGTTGACGAAAATTTCCTGTGATTCCATAATATTTTAGTTTTTTGAAAAAGATTTTATGGTCAATCATATCAAACGCTTTTGATAAGTCAACAAAAATGCCTAAAGGAAATTTGGACTTTTTAAATGAATCTGTAATATATTGAGTTATTTTTAGTATAGCGTGCTCAGTAGAGTTATTTTTCTTAAACCCATATTGATTTTTATATAATATATTATTTTGAGACAGATGTTGGAAAATTTTTTATAAAGAATTCTTTCTAAAATTTTAGAAAAAACAGAGAGAACAGAAATAGGACGGTAATTATTGACATTCAACAACTCTCCTCCTTTAAATATTGGTGTAACTTTTGCTATTTTCAACTGATCAGGAAATATTCCTTGACCAGTTGAACATTTAAATACTTTATATAGAACATTTTTTATGGTTTCATATGAGTTAACCACGTAATTTCATATGAGTAACCACGTAATTTCATATGAGTAACCACGTTTCCGCTAATATCATCATGACCTATTGCTTTGTTTGACTTGAGCATTTTAAATGATTTATCAAACTCATTAAAAGTTAATTCAAAAGAATCTAGGCAAGATCATAAAGGAAAATTAAAATTATTAATTTTTTTTGTTTCGGTTTGAATATTTTTAACTAAATTTTGTCCAACTGAAATAAAACATTTTATCAACTATCACTCTCGGGTCATAAAAAATTTCATCATTAATTTTGATGGCATTTGGTAAAGAGTCTGTTTCTGATTTCTTTCTGCCTTTAATTTCTCTTAAAAGTTCCCACGTGTGTTTTGAATTTTGTTTATGTTTTTCTAATAAGTTTATGTAATAATTTTTTTTTAACATTTTTCTTTGGACTTCAAATTTTTTAACATAAGTCTTGTAAATTTTTTTATTTTTGAATGATTTTGTTTTTAAATATTTGATATACAATTTTTGCTTGATTTTAGAACATTTTTTGAAATCTTTCGTAATCCATGGCGACGTTATATCTTTCTTTTTTTATATATATATTTTATATTTCGGAAAACTAATATCATATACTTCAAAAAACGAATTATAGACTAACTTAACGTCATCAGAATCATTAATGTGATTCCAATGAAGTAAAGATAATTGTTTCTTAAATGCGATACAATTTGTTTCTCTAAAAAATCGTTTAATAAGAAGTTTATTTTGATGGAGCAGTTTTAAGTTTTTTACGTTAATAGAAAAAAAATTGGAAAGTGATCTGAGACGTCACTTTTAACATAGTCATAATAACACATAGTCTGGCCAGTTGGGCCGTTTTCGCAAGATTCTTTTGTTTTTTAACAATAAAAAATTAAAATTTGAGTTGATGTTGAAAATAGTTTATTTGTCGTGCCCAGACTACTAATAAGAGCACAAAAATCTAAAAAATGGCAAACTTTGGAGAGGAACAGTCCATTGATTCTCTTATATTAGATCTAGAATCAGACGTTTTTTTTGAAAAAAGTTTCTTAATGACGTCGATGCTTTTCTTACAGAAATTGAGAATGGAAGCGTTTTAAACAACTTTAACTGCCAGCAGTGTGTGAAAAAAAATGCAAATCAGAGAAAGGACTCAAACGCCACATAACAACACATCACTCTAAGATTGACTCTTCAACACTGCAAACAAATGCAACAACAGATATTAAGCGTGCGTGTACTGCAGACAAGTTCATAACTTTCATTAAAAAAACCATTAAATTTGTGCAAAACGATCTTTGCTACCCTCCATATATCAGAGATGAGCTTTCAAGGTACAGTTTCTCTAAAGATGATGCAAAGCATTCATTTGATCTAATAAAGGAAGTTATTAAAAATTTTAATGGTGATGCGGAAGTTTTTTTATCCACAATTATACAAAGTTGCTGGTCAGAAAGGTTTTATGAAAAATCTTACAGATAAAACTTCAACTCTTGTAGGATATGACCTTGCAAATCACATTTTGGCTCACTTGACTAAATCTAATAATGCCACCTCAGTTTCAGTTATTGATGATGAAATTAAGTTTACAGATAACGAAAAAAGTTTAATTGAACATTTGGGTGAGTATATATTTAGTACTTTTTATCGAAGGATACGTTATTCAAAAAGTTGGCAAACCAGATTTTGTCAACAAACACTCTCAATTCTGTTGGCTGGAAAAATTGACTTATTTACACATTTTGAGGATTTTGAATAGGAAAATGAGCGAACACGAATATAAAGAGTTAAAAGAGGGTCTAGAAGATTGAGAGACATTTCTTTAGATACTTTAGTAGAAGAAACATTGCAAATTTTTGAGAAGTGAGATAAAACCCCAACATCTTGAAGTAACTCTGCAGTCATTTTGCTGCAGTCAATAGTTTTAGTTAAAATTTTTGTTGATTTTCTGAATGCTATTTCTGCTATTTTAAATAGTGACAAAGCATCAGAAGATATAGACGAAAGACCGCCTCAATTTTTTAGGCTAGTAAATTTTTTATGAGCATCATGATTATACTCATCAAAATTATTAGAATCATTTTTCCTGTTTTTTCTATTCAAAGCTCTCAAAATGTGTAAATAAGTCTCCGGTTTGTTGTTTGATAATTGCTTAGTGGCCAGATATTTTGATTTGCAGTTTCCATTGATCTACTAGATCTCAACTTATCATAAATCATGTAATTAGTGCTTTCATTATTTATTTATTTCTAAATACTATAAGTAGATCTTATTTTTTGCGATTTTTTTCTTTGAGTTTGGAAACTTTCTTTATTAAATGAGGAATGGGCTTATTGTTTCAATTTTTGTAAGCTCGCAAGCAACGTTTGAATTTAAGACTTTCTGCCTAGATCTGAATGGAACACACTATCAATACTCAATATTTAATTTATTGTTTACATTAAAAGAATTTTCAATTTTACCTGTGTCAAAGTTAGTATTTTTACTGGAGTTGATAACCAATAAGACTGCACTATTATAATGTTATCATTATTCATTTATATTTGGGGTTTCTTAATTATTATAGAATTATACCTTTTTTTTTTTTAAATATTGAACTATTAAATGAAAAATATAAAAATAACTATGAATGGAAATAAGTCCGTGGTTAAATATGGTATATAGTATAACAATAACGTCTACTTCCAACTAGCCTCCTTATTCCCCATACTATATTTTTTTACATGAATAATATCACAAAATACTTATCAAAAATACTGCTTATAAAATTTATATTATTGAAAGTAAAATGGGGTTTGGGGACGTGAGGTAAAATTTAGAAAAAAGAGAGTTAAATGCAAATGAATTAAGATATAAATAAACATAAATATATAAAAAAGGAAGCGTACTAAGAACTCATTTTGCTATCCACCATTTTACTATCCACTTTACATTTGTAATAAAGATTATAATATGGAAAAAACAAAAATAAATAAACAATAAAATGCTAAAAGTTAAAAAAAAAATTACAGAATTTGTTGGCTAAACTGTGAAATAATGCACGGTTATATTTTAAACTCTATTACAAAAAAAAAAAAAAAAAAAAAAAATACATTATGAAACTACTTTGCAACGTAACTATAGGAGCAGCAAGTTTCATATTATTTTCAGAGAGCTGACATTCATGCTGAATTTTTACACCAAAAATCTTTTTATTTTTGCATACTTCTAAAAGGCTGGCCTTTTAGAAGTATGCTTAAAAGCATCATTCAAAATAAATGATGTAACCTAAAAGTAAAAAGAAATTCTATAGGTTCTATAAGTTCTTTAAACCAAGAACCGTGGCGCAGTAGTTAGAGTGCTTGTTTTAGATGTAAGAGATTCAGGGTTCAAAGCGAGCTCTAGGCATATTTCTTTATGCAATAGTAATGTCAGCCGGCAGAGCTCAAATTTTGTCTCATATTAAATAAAAAAGAAGAAAAAAATATTTTTTTGGCATTTAAACAAGTTATTTTTTACACTTTATTAAATGGCTGATATCAAATGATAACTGTATTTTTAATACTTTATTATAAACTGGATGATAAATAAATAATTATCTCCTGAATGGTGTAGATTCCGAACAGCTTTAGCTCACTTATTGTTATCTCCTGAATGGTGTAGATTCCGAACAGCTTTAGCTCACTTATTGTTGCACCTTTAATTTTTGTGTGATTTTTAAAAGAAAAACTAATTTATACATTGGATAAAAAGGGTATGGAAAACATGAAAAAATATTTTTTAAATATATATTGATACCATGAAATTTTTTAATTGAAAGTAAAACACTTTTTAAAACCCTGGAAAGCCAACAATATAAACCGACTTACAAAAAAAATAAAAAAAGACAAATCAAATTACATACTGTTCGATATAGAATTTGATGGTGATTATTTATTAAAAAAAAAAAAGTCAAAAATTAGCAATGCTTCGTAAGATATTTAAAAAACACTACTTTTCTGCATAATTTAAACGTTTCCCAAATTCCAAACAGATTTTGGAATGCATTTTATTTTTGCAAAAGTTAGCGTTTTTACATGCAAGTAATTAACAACACCTTTTTAACGATAGTATTTAACGATAGTATTTAACGATAGTATTTAACGATAGTATTTAACGATAGTATTTTAACATTAACTTGAAAACTTGTAAACGCTTTCAACTTTTTTGATGAATTTCTGAACGTTTTGTTTATCTTAACGTTTGTTAATAATAAAAATAAAAAAAATAAAAAAATAGAGATCGTGAAAAAATTATTAAACTTTGTATTGAAGCTATCAACAATAAGATGTCATATTCAAAAGCCACTTTATGGTATAACATTCCTAAAACAACTATTTTTTGCAGATTAAAGGTAATAAGTGGAGCTGCTGGTGTTGGTAGGCCAAGAGCAATAAGCGAACGGAGAGGCTTTTATATGAGTTTGTTTATATATATATATATATATATATATATATATATATATATATATATATATATATATATATATATATATATATATATATATATATATATTTATATATATGTATATATATATATTTATGTATATATATATATATAAATATATATATATATATATATATATATATATATATATATATATATATATATATATATATATATATATATATATATATATATATACAGCCAAGTTCACTGTTTTATCAAGAGCATAATCTAAATGAAAAGTTGTTTCATGTGTTTAACTGTCATGAAAGTGGATTGAAATTCAATCAAGGTTAAGTCAAAATTGTTTGTCGAAAAGGAAGAAAAAATTTAAAACAACTTGCCCCAACAAATGAAAAACAAATGACTACATTTTTAATTTATTGCAATGCTTATGGAAACTTCCTACCTCATTAAGCCATTTACAAACGTCAAAATTTGATGAAAGCTTGTGTTCAAGGAGGTGCTCTGATGTTTATTACTCTACCAGCAAATCAGGTTGGATGGAAAGCGAAAATTTTTATCAAATGGTTTCTTCTAATTTTTTATTTCATGCAAACAAACTTCAAAAATCTAAAGTTCTATTTTTAGACGGCCATGCGTCTCACATCAATTTTGAATTAAAAAGATTATCTGAATCAAACTACATAATTTTATTCCAGTTATTTTTGCCACCACTAGATATTGGAGTTTTTAAAACAATAATGGTGGAATGAAAGCGAATTGTAGAAGTTTACTTGGTTAGAAATTCTTATTTAAGTTTAAGTAACCGGCAGTTTCCAGTCATACTAAAAGACCTTATTGCAAATAAAGCCTTTAAAGCGGAAAACGCACGCAGTGATTTTGAAAATGTAGGTATATTTCCACTTAATTGTTCAAAAATAATTCCAAATAAAACTGCATTCGACGCTATTATCAAGATACAACAAATGACAAAATTGAGAATTGTTTTTCTGGAAAGTCTACCGATTCACTAGTTTTACTCAATAAGAATAATAGGATAAATTTGAAATTCTCTATGAATAGACTTTCAACAAAAAAAAGTATTGCGTATAGAGCTAGATAGCATCAAAAATGCCGTTAAACAATCTTTTGATATTATAAAATCAGAGCTCTGTGTGCTTAGAGATAGATTAAAGTCTCATTCCGGTAAAAAGAATAGATGAAAAAGAAGCCAGAAAAGTTATTAGAGAAAAAAAAATCGGAAAAAAATTCTCAAAGAACAAAAGTTTAATAAAAAGAAAAAAAAAAGCTTTTAAAACTTCAGAAACTTCGAAATCGAAAATATAACGAAACAACAAAGATATCTACTAGTCAAAATATTGTGTGTCTTCTTGCTGCCAGCTACCATATCAATCATCTTATAATATCTTTTTGTCTGCGGATGCCTTTGAGATGAAGCTACAAGCAGCAAATGGGTTGCATGTGAAAAGTGTTCTGGCTGGTTGTGTATTCCTTGTACCATCAATCATAACGAAACGTTGTGTGAATAACTTTTATTTGTTTTAATTTTTGTTGTTTGATATTTTAAAACAGTATTTTTTGAATATTACAACTTTTCATTATAGTTTTTTAAAAGTTATCTAATCTGTGCACTACAGCTAGGATTGCCACCTCCAAATGAATTAGTATTCACTTGGAGATGGCAATAGTAGCTGTACTGTACAATTTTGATAATTTATAGATAACAGATATATTGCTGCAATACTAGTTAATAAAAACTAACTGCAATACAATTTAATCGCGAAGAATAATGTCGTAGTTATTATAATGGACGGTTATAAAATAATAGTTTTTAGGAAGCAAAATTAAGGATTTACTGAGCAATGTTTCAGTCCTTGAATTACAGCCATTTAAAAATACAACTGTGTAAGAGATAAAAAAAAAACTGTATTGCTAAATAGTAAAAAAGCACTACAAGCTTCCTACATGATTAATGGGGGAGAATTCGCTAAGGCTGCAACGAGCCTGATACTAATATCTGAGATTTCTGCTAGACAGCAGTGGTTAACTGACAGAAACAGACAGTGACAGTTAATTTTTTCTTCAAACTATGACTTAGTCATACAAACTCCAAGAGCGGATTTTACAAGGAAAAGAATAACTGTTTAAAGCCAATAATGACAATAATAATAGTAATAATGACAATTTTGATAATGATGATGATGATGATGATGATGATGATGATGATGATGATGATGATGATGATGATGATGATGATGATGATGATGATAAGAGCAGCAATAATAATAGATGGATAGAAAGATAGATGGATAGTAGTAAAAATTTAATTTTTTTTAAGGAAACGACAATGGTCTATATTTCCGAAAATCTACTGACGGCGTGTGGGTTCAAAGAGCTAAATGGAGTGTTTAACTACGAAAAGTATTCGTTCGGACACTTGGCTAATTGATTTTTTGTATTTTTTTTAACATTACTTTTTTATTACATTGTATATTACAACATAATTTTTGTAAATACTTACAACCTTTTTTTGTTCAGTGTTGTATGCAATACTCCGTTGCGAAACCAGTTCCGTTATATATTTGTAATCAAAATCATATATTTAGATAATAAATACCACCAAATAAATTTTGCGTTTGGGCATCATTTGTATTTAAACTGGTTTTGTTATTGTTTTTTCACGTTTTTTTTTTCCCAAAAAATAAATCAACTCTGAATTAGAGTGGATTTATTTTTTGAAAAAAAAAGAGGTATCAGGTAAGTCTGATAACAGTTTATAAAATACGTTACTGTCTTTTATCATTCATAAATACTATTAATAATATTGTTACTTATAACTCTGGATATAGAGGCTAATTTACTAAACATTTTTACCTTCTATTCTCTATATGCAAACATTTCGCAGAGATTGCATTAAGAGTTTTTATGAAGTTTTTTTTTGTAGAAATAACTTGTCTGTAATTCAACCGTTGAAAGTTCCCTTTAAAAAAATCTAGTATCGATAATAACGCTTTTTTTCCGCATCTATCATTAAAAAAACAACAACTAATAAAACAAGTTATTTAAACGTTATCAAAATGACATAGTAGAAAGAAGCAGTAAAAATTTCCGTAGCAAATACAAACTAGAGTGCAGCTTTGATTGTCCTTGACATTTTAACGTTACTCAACAAAACAACCTGTATCGAAATTCGAATTAAAAAGTAGGAATACAATGTCTTTACTTGTTATTTTTGATAGCAGTTTTTACTTATTATTTTTGATAGCAGATTCTAAAAGCTCAATTCCAAAGCACACTGACACTTCGTATTTGTTTGACCATTAAATACTCGATTATTATTCTTTTACACGCTTTGAATTTACTCAAAAATTTCGAAATTTTTCAATGACTAACCATTTTCTTAAAATGCTAAGCTTTTTATTTGCTTTTACGCATATCAAGGTTAAATGTTTACAAAAATTGGTCTTGTTAAAATTTGTAATTTTAAATAGTTCACTTTATTTTTATTATTTAAATTTGGCCCCATTCTCAACTTCCCGAATGATTTTTTATTATTTTATTTTTATTTATTAATAATTATTTTATTTCTATTTATTGTTATTAATTAATATTTTATATATTATTATTAATGATGATATTTATTTAGCCATTTATGTACCCACGCGACTTTATGTTTATGTTTTATTAAATTGCATTTAAAAACGACATTTAAAGCATTAGAAAAAATCCAAATGTAAACTAGAGTTCTTAACGTCTTTAAAACCCGCCACCACCACCAACACAAGCAATAGAACTCTGAAAGTCTGTTGAAATTGCTAATGCATTGAATAAAATTATTTTTGCACTAATTTAAACAAAAAGAAAATAAACAAAAGCATGCGAAGAATTAATGCAAAAAAGTTACTTCTAAAATTTGCTATCCTTTTGTCAAAAACTCGTACCCCTGAGTTAGTCAGAATCAGTGGTGTACGACTTGCTCGATTTCTTGTAATTCCGCGAACGGGGATTCTGGGATGTCTAGTACAGCCAGATTTGTAAACAATAATACGTATGTATAAACGTTTTGACAGAATAATGCCTTTGTAAAGATGGTTTGACTTATTTTTAAAAATAAAGCTTTAATAAGATGTAGCAACAATCTTTTTGTTACTTTTAAACTAAATGGTTTATTTTGAAAACGCTGGAATATGTTAGTTTAAAGCTTTTTATAGCAACTAAAGCTTGTATTTTTGTTATATTTTGAGCAATAAAAAATAACATTCAATTTTATTTTCAATGTTCAAAGTATAACAAAAATACAAACATTAAATGACATAAATTAGATGCCATGCTAATTTATAATTATATATTACAGCTTTTTCAAAATGTTATATTGCTACACTGTTTACAAACGATGTAAAAATAATTGTAACAATCATTTAAACAATGTAACATTATTACAAATGTTTAACGAAGTAAACGTATTAGTTATATGAATTATTTTTTTTCAATATATGTACGTTTCAATTCTTAACTACCCTCTGCAGTATGCTAGAAGGTTTATAATATAACTGTATGGTAGACAGCAATCAGGGTTTCATCTAAACATAAAAAAAAAATTTTAACAGCCCTACAATGAGACTATACTATAGTTTTGTAAATGTTTCAATATTTAGACATTTTATTTAGTAGCCTAAAATTATACAACTGCTGTATGAATTGTTTATTGAGCTCTGTTAGTATAAAACAACTCAAACGTTCCTTCTAGTTTTGATATGTTTTCTATATTGTTTTTTTTATACTTTTATGTATATTTTTTTTTATTTTTATTTTCCTAATCTTATATATAATATAAAAAATTTTAAGGATATTAGAATTTATAATTTCAATTCAGTACATTATAAATAAATACACATTTTTTAACTAAATATAATCTTTTACTATTTATGAGTAATACGAGCCATTTTTTTAGAGCATTTTTTATAACGTGGAGCTATATCACGATTGTAAAATTTAATGAAGTAATAAATTCGAATATCAACAAAATAGTGTATCAGTTTTCTCTCCAAATGTGATGCATGTTTTGGATGAAGGTTGTATAAAAAAACGAAATTGCAGTCTTTCTTGATAGCTTTAATGATAGTTCCTGCTATATTTTTGCATACAATTATTTTATTAATGTTCTTAGTGAAAATGGCTTCCATTACTCTCACAACCTCACGTAAACAAGAACTTGGTTCTACTGAATGATTTTTTGTGTTATATTTCTTAGCATAAACAAATTCATCAAAATTACCACAGATTTCAGCAGATGGTTGAGATAAAGTATTTTTACATAATTGACATAAAGAAACTTTTTTAATTAGCCAACCAGTTAGAGAACATAAACCATGTTCTACAGTTTCAGAACATATTTTTAATTTCAAATCCTTTATTAGTATCAAAGGTTTTACAATGCCTACGTGAGTTAACTTTGTTTCATTAAATAATGAGTTATTCGCTACATTAATTTGTACATTTACTAAATTAAGACATGATTCTAATGATATTGCTGAAGTGAAATTAGATTCTGAAAGACAATTTGTATTAGACTTTGTTTGTTCAACAGAAGTAAGTAGTAAAACATTTTGGTATGCAGATTTAAATTGTTTGGCTGTTGGCCTGTCATTCCAACCACCTTTACTACGTATAATCGAAAAAAAGTTCTCTAAACAGTCCTGATTGAAATGTGATGTGCAAACAAAATGAAAACCTTCACCAAGCAACTCTCTGGACAATGTCATAATGTTGTTTATTGTTGTTATAAGTCCCCAGTGACTGGAAATACTAATCTGACTTCTAGCATTTTCATAATGCCATGTAGAAATCCAATTTTTAATATCTTCCAAGGTTTTCATAGTCTCTCCTTCAGTTAATGCACACCTAGCTGGTTTATCTGCTTTTAATTTTCTAGAGTTCATTATATCAAAAAGAGTGTCAATTTTTTTAATGAATTCACATGTTGCCAAAGCATCAGGTGGTAAAAGCTTTGCGATTATACATAGGGACATAGCTGCTGAAACTTGGTGACTGAAAACTTGTGTTGCCAATTTTACTCTCATAGATAGTAAAGATCCAGGTTCAAGGTGGCTGTCTGTCAACTTTGGAGCAAGTCGAACTGGATTTTGCTTGTCTATATTGTAAAAAGACTGCAAGTATTTCCATGATACAATTTTTCCATTTGTAGATATATCATGTCTACTTAAATTATTTCGAAGACTTTTTATCAAGTGTGGAGGGTCAAATATTACGTATACATTTGTTTGAATTGTGGAAGGCAATATATACGGTCTTGTTTTAAGGAACCCTAGTAACTTCAAAGCTGAAATATTTGAAGTACTTTGGTCACAAACGACAGCTCGTACATGTAGTCCAATTGAAATCAGTTTGTCAATAGCTTCTAATATTATTTGTGATAATTTAACTGATTGAACTGAGTTGTTGCTATAAAAGTATGCAATTGGCTGTTTCCACTTTGTTGCAATACCCCGAACCATTACAACTAAAACATGATTTAATGGTTTCCCATTTTCATCAATACCAATAATGTGGTCAAGATCTCTTTCATAGTCTATATGCTGCTTGAGAGACATCTCGTCAAATAAAAGACAACAGTTGCGTTCATTGACATTCATATAATTGACTCGCATTTTGAGTAAAGCAAAAACCTTTGCAGAAAATCCAGGCTGTAGGTTTCCAAACGCTTTTGACAAAAAAACAAGAAGAGTTGTCTTACTTGGCAAAGTAAAAAATTGCCTCAAAATACGAAATGCCTGTGGACTATGATACAAGATGCGTAGAGAAACTAGTTTGTCATGTGTTGTCCACCTTTTTCCATGCTTTGTTCGCTTGTTCATTCTAAGTTGACTCTCAAAAAATTTAATCTGGTTTTCAGAAAGGTATTTCTTTGCAAGATCACAAATATGTTCAATAGATCCATTGCATTTTTTATTATGTGTTTTTAAAAATAATAGTTTTTTGTTTAAACGATAATTTTTAACACGATTTAAGTTGATTACTTTTTGAAAATTCAACATCTGTTTTTTAGCTTTATCATTTAATTTTAATTCTTCTGAGTTGGTAGTGTTTGTACTAGAAAAAACTGGTAACTTTACAGACTGCTCACTTGAAATTGATTTAGTTTTTTTGTGTGACTGAAGAAATCTTTCTGAAGGTGCTTTTCTTTTAATAGAAATTTTGTGAGGAGGATTTGGTACATCAAAAAGGGTTGGAATTGCTGTTAAAATTGCTCTTTTGCCTCCAATATTTGTCGGGTAATATTGTGTTGGTTCAAAATGTTCACTGCATAGAGCATATGATTTATTTAGTTCTAATGAAGTTTTCTTGTCGAGATCTTGGCGACGGCAATTGATAACCCACTGCTTACATCTGAAATAAAAAATTATGCATACATATATTTATATAATATAATGAGTATATATATCATATATATACTAATTACATATATATATATATATATATATATATATATATATATATATATATATATATATATATATATATATATATATATATATATTAATAATAAAATAGATGCTAACCTATTTTTTTCTTTTGGAAAGCGAAAAAATGACACACTTTTATCAACATTTTTTCCTCGTTAATGTTGACAATTAGGAGCTGCGCAAAAACCAGCAGACATTGTTTATTATTCTATACTATAGTTTGACAACTTAAAATAATTGAAAGGAAAAATATATAAAAATCAACTGAATCATGCAATAGCAAAGTATACATTGTATTTTTTTATTTGTATTTTGTTGTTTATGTTTACAATCTGGCTGTACTACACATCCCAGAAGCCTTTGCGTCGGCAATTACAAGAATTTAATGCAAATTTCGCCGAGTCGTACCCCACTGGTCAGAATCAATACAATGTTACTATGCATTTATTGCAATTAAACTTCAATAACAACGAATTTAAATAGAACTTTCAAAAATAAGAAACAAAAAAGACGAAGTGCATAAACAAAGAAAAAAATTCGATCGATAAAAATAGTTAAAACATTTCATTCATATAAAGTTTATAGAATATAGAAAAAATATATGATAAAATTTTATTTTAGATAACAATTAAAAAATTCTATTTTATTATATAAATTCCAAATAAGTTATAACAAACATCTTAATTATATCAAAAAATTATTTAAAATCATGGTTCAATAAAAACAATGCATTGTGGTTTATACAAAATAAATGTCCATTAAACGTAAAAAGATCCTTTAAGATCCGCTAAAATTAGGAAGCAAAAAATAAAAAAACTCGCTATGAAATAACGTAGATTAAAACAAATGAGTTGAAAAAAAGAAAAAAAAGTTAAAAAAAAGTTAAAAAAAAGATAAAATGTTATCGATTCTTTGTTACTTTATTGTTTCCAATTCTTATATAAATACTCTAAAACTATATTTTTCATAAAATCATATTCGAGATTAATCAGAAAAACTCTACTTAAAACAAGTACTCTGTAAACACAACAAAAAAAGAATTTATTACGTTAAAAATTCAATTCTTACTTTGAGTATAACTATATGAGTTTAATTAGTTTTTTTCATCCGCCTCAACTGCAAATACGCTAAAAAGTATAAGAAGCTTGCCGCACTAATCAAAATTACTTGATTTAGCCAGAGTAAAGTTGAATTAAAACCTTGTTTACGTAAATGTTCATCTCCAGTACTATAATAAAAACAAGTATATTCTTACCATCTCGCAAACGTAAAAATGTCTTCTTACGTATTGCGAGAAAAACGCAATTAAAAAAAATAATAATAATAAGAGAAACTATTTATAAAACATTTTTTGAAACTAATAACTTTTATAAATTTTTTCATTATTTTTCAAAAATATTTATTTAATTACGTTTGAAGGCATCTAAATTAGCTAAATTTATATGTGAATGATCTGAATTTACGAAAACTTTTGAACACTTATCTAGTTGACGCCACACACAAAAAAGAAACTCTTGAACTCTTGAACACTTATCTAGTTAACGCCACACACACAAAAAAAACTCTCACAGTTGCCTTAATCTGGTATCTGTCAGAGACAAATTTTTTGAATAAAGTGAATAAGTTAAAAAACTACGATTTAAATTTTTTGTACAAAATTCAAATGATTTGAAACCAAATTTGCGAAAAAATGAACTCAGGTGGTTAGGGTGTAAAGGCCTAGATTTCGATTTAAAATATATTAATCATTTTTTCTACAAAAAAAGACTCTTCAAATTTTTTAGGATCCATGACATGACAGAATACTGCAAAGATTCTCTAAAAACCATTATGGACCGTCATAAGATGGTCAATGATACTGCAAAAAGAGGAATAGGTCTGATAAAAAGTTTATCGAATCGGTCAGAGACGATCAACAAAATAATTTCTTGTTGAAAGTAGTCAAGCATCATAAAAAGTTATCAACAAGTGAACAAAAGAAGTAAATACTTATAATTGATTAATATGCAATTGTTTTACATAATAACAATACCTGTTAATCCTTATGCTAGAGTTATGCTTAATTTGATTCGTGTTTTTTCGAATAAATATCATTTGAATTTTATGAAAAGTAATCAGTGTGTAACCGCTATATGTAATCCAAACTTCATGATATTTTATAAACTTAACTTTAAAATTACTTACAAAGAGAAAAGTCTGTAAATAACATTTTTTCCTTGCGTAGTGATGTAGAAAGCAACGTTGTGAAGCAAAAAAGCAATTGACAGAAGACTTGTGAGCAACTGTAAACAGTGTGATTCAAGAAAACATGAAAAGTTCATGATCTTTAAGGAAAAAATCTAGATTACGTTTTTAAGCATGTAGAAGAGTAACAGTAAAATAATGCTTTGCTGCAAGACAAGTCATGCAAGACTGAATTTTGGTTGATGGAACAGGTGATGACAGCTTGTTTTCCCTAGTCGATATGTCTTATAGGGTTCCTAAAGGACCAAAAATATTTCTTTAGGATTCTTATATGTATTCTATAAGTTCTATAGGATTCTTATGGGAACAGTAGGATACCAATTTGAATCCTATAGCAATCTTAAAGGTATCCTATAGGTTCTTTTAGTCAAAAAGTTTTATAAAATCATATAGAAATTATATAAATTATATGAAATATGCAGTAGAACCATAGGATTGCTGAAGGAGAAATAGTGTTCTTCCATAAGAACTATAGGATTCCTATAAGATCTATAGAACTCTTATAGGAATAAACTATTATTATATTCAAAAATTACTTAACAATATAGTGTCCCATTAAATCTTATAAGATTTTATTAGTCATATACATTTTTTTTAAACTAAGAATAAAAGGGTTTCTACTGGACTCATGAGATAATTATGTAATTTAATAAGTTTGCAAAGCACTTAAACAGCCCTAGTTAAAAGTTCAATAGAATTACATATAATAATTATATAGAATATTTCTGTATGAAACTGGAGTATCTTGGAGGACAAAAATACTGCAATATTCAGTCATATTAGACTACAGGTCCATTACACACAGGCCCGTCTTTACACATGTCCAGCATAGGCAGCCGCTGCGAGGCCAGGGTTTTCGGAGAGGCTAGCCAGCAAGAATTTTTTTTCAGCTAATTCAAAAAAAATTTTTTTTAATAAATTATACAAATTAAAAAAAAAAGGTAGATAATTCTATATTTATAATTTGAATTTATTTTTTTAGAATAAAAAAACAAAATTCAAAAAAATAACCATAGTTTTTTTTATCGAAGAAATAAAATTTGTCTGTTGCATTGTTTATTGTAAAATTTGTCTGTTGCATTGTTTATTGTAAAATTTGTCTGTTGCATTGTTTATTGTAAAATTTGTCTGTTGCATTGTTTATTGTAAAATTTGTATGTTTCATTGTTTATTGTAAAATTTGTCTGTTGCATTGTTTATTGTAAAATTTGTCTTTGCATCGTTTATCTAATATGATTTTTTAAAGATCCTAGTTGTCAATAGTATTTGTATATTTGTATATATGAACTATGCGCATAAACTTCAAGGTAGCTTTGAAAGAGCTGAATAATGACGCAATAAAAACGCATGAGCGGAACACAATAGTAGAAGCTAGTAGACTCAAAAAATGAATTAACTGGATAAGACGATGGATATCCATTATGATAGTCTTCTAAAGCACAATTATAATCAAAGTGAACAAAATATCATTTAAATTGTAACATAGTAAGAGAGCTCTCTGCCTATTTTCGGACAGAAGGTTATATCAAGTTTTGAAAAACTGAAAAAAGAAGCTATGATATTAGTGGGCACCCACAAGTACTCTGTTGATTAGAAACAAAAAAGAGCGCTAACGCAAACAAGATAAATCAGTGTTTATTGAGGAGTCAGACTTCACTGGGAGAGAACTTTTATAAATCTACCTAAGGAATGCAAAAATTCATTTTCCAAATGAATTTCTAAATTTCAACTACTTCATTTCAACTTTAATTAAAATTGGTACTATTGAAAACAGGAAACCAAATTATCCGGATTTACTCCTGGTTATTCAATAAAAAAAACTTAAATCTACATTCCCTAATGCTACTGTTGTTTTTAGGATGTTTCTCTATTCTGCTTTTACAAATTATACTAGAGAAAAGTCGTTTTCAACTTTAAAAAAGGTGAAGAATTGCTAGGTCTAGTAATGGACAGAAACGCTTGTACGCTGAAGCCATTCTTTAAATTGAAAATATTTTTCTAAATAACGTCATCGTAGAAGGTGTGACTGATCATTTCACTGATTAAAAACTCCGCCATTAGGTTAAAAAAAAATTGGCTACTTAATAATGTAATAATGAAACCTAGATGAAAACAATGTTTAGAGATATCTATGATGATGATATTTAGAGATGTCTATAATATTTAAAGATGTTTTGTTTTACCCTACTGAATTATTTTAAATATATGTAAAATACTAAGATCTGATTGTCCCTTGCTTATTCTTTGGATTAATTTATTATAATCACATTTAACTGTTAGCTTTTAGTCTAATGCAGTAATATTTATTAAGTAAGCTGTATGAAAAAAGAAGTATTAACTTTTTTTCTAGGGGACTGGTGATTGGGTTAGGGGTAGGAGAGATTGGAGAGACCACAACCATTTTCTGCTGTGGGGCCAGACTTTGAAAATAGTTCAGCCTTATCCTTGGGAGAGAAAATAAAATGACCCATGTATTAGAGATAGAACGTAAGACTAGCTCTTATTAACAGGATTGTTAAAGATTTTCCAAATGTCTCTAGAACCTAACTTCTGAGATAAAATACAAAATTTAGTAAACTGAGGATAATGAAGCCTAGTGTCAAACACCTTTTTGATTTCTTGCAATAATGAAAAGATTTAAAATTGATGAAGAAAAAAATTTAAATTTTTCTTCCTTTTTTTTTAATTTTTTACAAATACAAATTTGATTTTGAATATTGTTTGTTAACGCAGCATTTGCCTAGTCATAAATATGACTGAAATAAGAGCTTTGTGTGGACATTGATTTTCTTGAGTTGTATGAAAATTGATTTTCTTGAGTTGTGTGGACATGTGATTTGGTAAAATGGAAAAAAGAAAAAAGTTTAAAAGAAAGGGAGATAAAACAGAAAGTGTATATGTCTCAAAAATATAGAACCTGGCCACACCAATTTCTATATGAAGAAATTATGATACTAAACCTGATAAAAATTTATCCTAAAAAGATTTTAAAATTTCACAGATCACACATCAAAGAAAATCTATTTGCTCCGGCAACTTTAACAGCAATTAATGACTAATAGATGCAACTGTTAGAATAATGTTTAATACATTAAATCATAAAATGCTGGAATAGAATGTTTTCTATTAAGAAAAAAGCTCTAAAAAAAATATACTTTGGCTTACTTTTAGATAAGATCTATACACCCATAAAATATTGGTTAGAGATGTTTTCAAGGCAATATTTGGCTTTAAAACTGATTCAAATGTTTCACTTTTTAGCGGTTTCAATTCTTATAGATCACCAAGTATAAACATTATGCAACAACAATCATTTCAGTAGAGAACTTAAAAAGTTAAAATTAGAAACACTGAATTTCATGCAACACATTCTGAATTTCATGCAACACATTCTGAATTTGATGCAACACATTCTGAATTGAAATTCAATGAAAATGCAACATATTGAAGAATGGAGAAGCATGAGGAAAATATGATGAAAGATGAGAAAACACTATTAAGAACTGTTGAATAAAAGTAAAGAAGTTTTATTTATAGTTCCAATATACCAATATTACTACACCTTTATTCACCCATCAAAAGATATCGATAGTACAATTTTTAAGGTCAAATAATTACTATGCTGAAAAGCAATCGGCCGGTGTTAAGAGGAAGAAACCTGTCCACTCAGTCTTTCTTAAGATATCACACCTCTAAAAACAAAACATTTTATGGTGACATGAATTCAAGATACCTTAGAACAGCAACAATTCAATAGTAAATCAATCAGATGCCTAACATACACCAGCTATACATCAAGACTCATTCATTAGACCTGCTTTTTACTTCTACTATGAAGTAATACAGTAAGATACTTTGTTCTTTGCAGAAGATGTGGTCTAAAGCTTCAAGTTATTGAAGCATTAAAAATTTGCAAGAGCACTGAAATTAGAAAATAATTGCGCAGACCAAGAATTGCTCTTGGCACAACCACCATTTTTGCTCTCACAGAATATAAAAACCAAAAACAGTTTTTGTTTCAATCTTAAAAAACTATTGCAAAGGATTTCCAAAATAAACTTCTTTTAACCCAAATAAACTTCTTACCCAAATTAACTTCGTCCAACCCAAACAAAATTAAAGATATGACTAGTAATTAAATCTAATGATCTTGTGACTACACCTTTTCAAGATGCAATTGAGAACTTGAAAGTTGTAATTAAGAAACGCAAGATGTAATTTAGAAGATGAAAGTTGTAATTAAGAAACAAAAGATGTAATTTAGAACATGAAATATGTAATTAAGAAATGTAACATGTAACTGAGAAGATAAAAGTTGTAATTGAGAAATGTATAAAAAATAAAAAGTTCTTTGTATTTTGAATATTGTAGTCCTAATATACTTTGTAATTTATAGCTGGAAATAATAATATAATATCAATAAAATATAAAAAGTCATGAAAGAGGCATTTGGGGTTTAGACGGTAACTGGAAAAATCCTATTGGGTGTCAAATAAAACTTTCTTTTATTTTTGTTTGTGAAAAATCATCACCGGCTCAGTTAATCCTAATCGTAACAACTGGGCCGGTGAATTTTCAAACACCCTTTCCAAACAAATATGACACGGGACATTATCTGTTACGACAACCAAATCCTCTAAATGATTCTCAGATGTAACCCACTGGTTAAACAAAGCCAATATCCACTCGTTACCAGTATCTGCTTTAAATGATCCTCTACGAGTTTCCATTATGACTACATTTGTTGTTGATATAGCTGCAATCAAATGTATGTTTGCACCTTTTGAAGAAGGTATTTTCATTATTGCTCTTTCCCCTTGTTTGGCATGTCCTTGCATTTTTCTACAAAAAATATTAAAATTTGTTTCATCCAACCAAACTATCTGATAACCATTTGTGATGTGTTTGTTAATGTTCCTAACATGTTCAGCTTTTGTTTTTATTTCGTTACTATTCATTGTAGTAGGCTCCTTGTGTACTTTTTTAAATGAAAATAGTCTGCCTTCGAGGTAATTGGCAATTGTAGTTGTACTGATGCTAATATTAAATTATCTTGATATCCTTGTCTTAATGGCCACCAATGTCAACTGACAGTCACTTTCAGTCCATATTAGTGTTTCTTTGATTTGATTATAGGTTAATTTTTTTGGTTTAAAACCACCTCTTCCAATAAAATTTAAATTTCTGTTGCGAACCCAATTGTATGCTGTCTTATATTTGACACCTAAAGTTTGTGCCAGAGTCACCCAATCGTCGTTTCACTCAGCACATTCAATTACTATTCTTCTATGATTCGATGAAGATAAAACATGTTTCTTTCAACTTGTTCAGCTGTATGTATTTCATGTCAACAAATGGGACAAGGTGGTTCTGGTTGTTCCAGAAGTGGTTGTAAACAAATTTGGTGAAATAAATGCTTGCACGGATTCAATTTAATAACAGACTTTCTATTCATAATGTATTGACAAATAACACAATGATCTTTCAATTCCATTACTGTATTACTGTATTGCTAGTGCATACAAATGCTAAATTTGATATTATTGACTTTTAAAATTTATTAAAATGCATGTCCAAGAAAATCTTTTATAATGACCTTTAAGCTTACATTGAATTCACAATTACAAATAATGTATTCTCATTTACATATTACGATTTCTTAATTACAACATTTGTTTTTTAAATTACATATTGTGATTTCTTATTTACATGTTGTGTGTTATGTTAATGTGATTTATGTATACATATATGTTTTGTATTACACTATATATATACTTTATGTATTTTGTTATAGGCTAGTATTAATATAGCACTTTTGAGCCAGCATAATTAATTTGGTCATTCTTTACAATCAAAAGAGCTAATATTATTATGATTAAAAGAAAGATGGAGCAATTCATAAAACCTGATAGACATGGTATAGATCCGAACTCAACAGATGCAGAAAAAACATACAACCATAGGTTAAGAACATTTTACAATTTTGTAAGTACAGTTGATGATAACTCCATTAAGCTTAATCTTCTAATAAACCTTATTGAACCTAATGTCTATGAATTTATACCAGAGTGTGATGATTTTGAACAAGCAACAAGTATTCTCGAGTCTATCTACATAAAACCAAAGAATGAAATATTTGCACGACACATTTTATCAACACGGAAGCAAAAACCGAGTGAATCAATAGATCAATTCCTAAATGAACTTAAAAATTTGTTTAAGGACTGTAAGTTCACTGCTTTAAGTGCTGAGCAATATAAATCTGAAATGATTTGCAATGCGTTTATAAATGGCTTACTCTCCAACATTATACGCCAACGCTTACTAGAAAACAAAACAAGACCTTTCATCAGCCTTTGACCTAGCTAGATCTTTAGACGTCGCCCAACAAAATTCAAACTTATTCTCACAACCAACTATACCTATCTCTGCCTCTATTCAGGAAATCAAATCATCTTTGCAAAATCAACCCATGACTCATAATCACTTAGCTGCTATAGTAAAATCAAAACAACTGTGCTGGTTTTGTGGAAATATAAGACATCCACATACTAAATGTCCTGCTCGTGAAGCTTTAATTGATAGTGGGAGTATAAATAAAAGTTTCATTAATAATAAACTAGTGGCTCTAATCAATTTAGATGTTATTTATGAACAGAGTGTAATTGGAATGGCATCACCTTCTTTATCAGCAAAATCAGATGGATATTGTTATGTTTCAATAACTCTTCAAAACAAAATCTATAACAAATTCAAGTTGCATGTACTAGATAACTTATGTATAGATACTATTCTTGGCACAGATTTTCAAGAGTTGCATGAGAGTATTACCATTAAGTATGGTGGGAAAAGACCACCCATAACATTCGCAGCTTTAACAACAATGAAAACTGAACCTGCTGAATTGTTTGCTAATCTCACGAAAGATTGTTGACCGATAGCCACTAGATCTAGAAATTATTCCCAAAGAGATAAAGAATTTATTAAATCTGAAATCCATCGCCTGGTCCAAGCAGGAATAATAGAGTCTAGTAATTTGGCGTGACCAGGTCCTAGTAGTAAATGAAAAGACTAAACGTTGTATGGTTGTTGATTATTCTGAAACTATTAATAAGTATATTCAATTGGACGCATATCCTCTACCTAAGATTGAAATGATTGTAAGCATAATTTCCAAATACAAAATTTATAGTACTCTCGACCTTTGCTCAGCATACTACCAAATACCTTTATCAAAAAAAGATTGACCATATACTGCCTTTGAAGCTGACAATAAGTTGTGGCATTATACTAGAATGCCTTTTGGAGTTACCAATGGATCTGCATGTTTTCAACGCAAAATAGATAACTTTGTTAGAACATATAAACTAACTGACTGCTTTCCTTTCATTGATAACATTACAATATGTGATAACAGTCAGAAAGAACATGATGAAAATCTACTTAAGTTCAGATTAGCTGCCATTGATGCTGGGATTACATTTAATGAAGAGAAGTGTGTATTTTCAATTGAGATCTTAGATTTTTTAGGTTACCGTATATCTTATGGATCCTTAAAACCAGATCCTCAGAGACTTGCTCCTCTCATTAAATTACTCCCACCTGATAGTGCAAAGTCTTTACAGGGTATTATTGGAATGTTCTCATGCTATGCAAAATGGATAAGAAAGTTTTCAGATAAAATTAGACCTTTGAACTCTGTTACCCAATTCCCACTCAATCAGCAGCAAATATCAGCTTTTGAAACATTAAAAAATGAGCTTGTTCAATCTTCCATGCAAACCATTGATGAGAATATACCTTTTACTGTAGAGGCTGATGCTTCTGATTTTGCTATATCCGCCACACTTAACCAAAATGGAAGGCCTGTTGCCTTCCATTCACGAACCCTTCAAGGGAGTGAACAATACTATTCATCAGTGGAGAAAGAAGCTCAAGCGATAGTTGAAGCCATAAATCAATGACGCCATTTTATTTTCATCTCTGACCAACGATCTGTGGCATTTATGTATGATTATAAATCAAGCAGTAAAATAAAGAATGATAAAATAATGCGTTGGAGAATAGCCTTGTCTCCATATTCTTATGATATCCAATATTGCCCTGGCCAATGTAATAGTGGTCCAGATACATTTATTTGTATTAGATGTGCAGCAATAAGTTCAGAATCATTATATGATTTGCATGCTGCACTATACCATCCTGGTGTTACTCGCCTCGATCATTTTATTCAATCAAGAAACCTCCCTTATTCAATAGAAGATGTAGAACAAATATGCAGAGATTGTAGAATATGCAAAGAAATAAAATCCAAGTACTATCGCCCAAATGATGTGCACCTAATTAAAGCAACCCAGCCATTTGAACGTATATCTATTGACTTCAAAGGTCAATTACCTTCTTCTACCCCTGAACAATATATGCTGACAATTGTAGACGAATACTCACGTTTTCCTTTTGCTTATCCTGTAAAAGATATGATAACTCAGACAATAATAAACTGTTTAGCTGATCTTTTTTCTATGTTTGGTATGCCTAGTTATGTTCATTCTGATCATGGATCCTCATTAATATCTTCTGAATTAAAGCACTGCTTCTTATTAAAAGGAATTGCAAATAGCAGAACAACCCCTTACAACCCGACTGGAAATGGGCAAGTTGAAAGATACAATAGAATTATTTGGAAATCAATATTATTCACTCTTAAATCTCGAAATCTGCCTATATCATCATGAAAAAGAGTTCTACCTGATGCACTTCATGCTACAAGATCCCTATTATGTACTTCTACTAACTGCAGTCCAAATGAACGTCTTTTCAATTTTCAACGAAGATCATCATCTGGGTCCTCAATTCTGGCTTGTCAACCCGGGACCTGTACTTATAAATAGAAATGCGATGCAAAGTATATATGAAGATTCAGTAAATGAGGTTCAACTCATCGAAGCAAATCCTCATTATGCTCATGTGGGATTTCCTAGTGGTCATGAGGCTACAGTGTCTACTAAACAGCTGGCTTCCATTGGAACAACTCCTATAATACATACATCACACAACAATTTAGAAGTAACAACCATCGATAACTATCACCCAACCCCTAATGATAGCAATGAAACTCCTTTAATTTGAAAAGGGACTAGAAAACAAAGTGAATCCTATAGAACAAATTAACACTATTCCTCGTAGATCTTCGCAAATTCCTAAAGCACCAGAAAAACTTAACTTATAAATACCCCTGACCACTTTTAAGAAGAGAATGATTGTTATGTTAATGTGATTTATGTATACATATATGTTTTGTATTACACTATATATATACTTTATGTATTTTGTTATAGGCTAGTATTATTATAGCTCTTTTTAGCCAACATAATTAATTTGGTCATTCTTTACATTGTGTTTCTTAATTATATATTGCGACTTCTAAATTACATGTTGCATTTCTCAATTACATCTTACTTTTCTTAATTACAACTTTCAAGTTCTCAATTACATCTTGAAAAGGTGTAGTAATTAAATACAGTTTAAAATTTAACAATAAAAAAAAACAGTTATCTGTGTTTATTGGCTATTTAGTGTGTTTATTTATCAATATTAAAGAACTTTACAAAATTATACCTACCAAGTCTGATTTTTTGTTGGGCAATCTGAAAACGTCATACCTTTAAGTTCATTGATTTCTAAGCTCTAAATGGTATACAGACAATTAAAAAACTGTTATTAAAAGTCATAAATATTTTTAAAATCAATGAATTCTGATAAAAACCAAAATCAAACTAAAAAAACAAACATTCTTTTATTAGTTTAGGCTAATTATACCTTGTAATTATATTTTATAAATTATAACTAAATTATTAAAAAAATAATAATAAACAAGAGACAATGTTATTTGATCAGAAATGTCCAATAGTTCAAATTAATAATTTTAACTCATATAAGCATGCAACAATATTTAATATATTGTCAGAATCATATCCCAATGACAGTCATTTTTGGAGTTTTTTGAGTTGACAGTTGTAGTCTAAAGTTTAAACATTCCTCATTATTATGACACAACTGCTACATTATAACAACACCTAAGTTCAACACGGCTGTTTCAAACCGAGCTTTAGAGCTTCTTGTTATTTTTTGAAAATATTGACTTAAGAGGTGTTACTAAAACATTTATAGCTTTTGAAATATTAGAGATAATTTTGTTTTGTAGAAAGAAAAAAAACACCAATAAAATTTTTCATTATACAACTTTAAATTCATTAGTGAAAAAACTTCTTTTAGTTTAAAATAAACACGCGACAAATGATGAACTTGGTTGAATTTTAGTAATTTAATGTTACTTTTTATCACATAAAAATCAAAAAAATATATTTCTGATAGTTATTATCAAATACACTCATTGTTTGACTATTATAAAAACAAAAAAACTATACTTAATTGTTAAAGGTTAACTAAAACAGACTTTATTGAAGTATGAAATCAAACCACAACTTTCGCAAAATTATGAAAAATGTCGTTAAAAGGGGGATTAGCTGTTAAATAAGCACGTTTTTAAATCTAGAAGTACTTATTTTAGATAATAATTTCACTGCATTACAAAATAAAGCCAGATTTCGATTTTGGATTTTAGTCTAAACATTTAAAGCTCAAGCATTTAATAAATTTAAGCAATTTCTTTCTGCGTATTTGTTCTAATAACATGGTTGTTAACAAATAAAGACTCAGCAAAGTCTAATAAAATAACTCATGACTAAAATTGAGTTAAAGTTTTTGAATTAACCTCGCTTTTTAGTAGAAATATTTATGGCACTTGGATCAATAATCTCTTCTCACAAAAACAAAGCATTTGTTTAAATATATAAATAGGTAATTTAAATCTTTTGATAATTCGTTTTTATTCTCCTGAAAAACCATTTTATAGTCAGTTGGTCCTTTGATAAGTTTTTTAAGCAGTAAACTATCTTAGTACACCCAGTTGATACTAGATTCACACCCAGCTCAGTAATTTTGCCTACAAGTTGATTTCATAATAAACGCAAAGCTTCTGCTGTTTTAGAATATTCAACGCTTTTAGCAGCCCACAATTCATTTGTTCTCACATTCTCATTATGCAACAAAGAAGAATCAGCTTGACAACATAAAGTCTTACACTCCTATAACAATAACTTATACAGTTTCAACACAACTCTTAAGATAATATACAAAACAAGTAGAAAAAAAAAACAAAGTAGATATTATATACAAAACATTATCTAAAGTTAGTATGGGGAAAATCACAGGAGCAATAATTGAATTATGAAACTTACCTAGTGCTCTTAAGTTTCCACCTTGTCTATCTTCACACAAGTTCTTTTTGTAAGCACTTTCCAGAGATTGTATTGTCCTCTTTAACGTTACAGTTAGCAGGTGTGTGAGGCATAGAAAAACGGTTTCTTTTTTAGAGAACTCTACTCAACTAGGTCTGTAGAACTAGGAAAGCTAGCAGCTAAACCCTGGTGTCCCAGAACTTCATTGATGAAGTGAAAATCTCCACCTGAGAATAACATGACTATTTTGCCTTATAGCTTAAAATCAAAACAATTTTTTTTATATTTCTTTTTTTGGCGTGTTAACTTTATGCACATTTTTTTTTATATTTCTTTTTTTGGCATGTTAACTTTATGCACATTTTCTCAAACTCATCATTACTAGGTATATCAAAATCAATTGGCAAAAGAAAGCTCATATTAAAACTAAATGAATAGCCTCTTATTTTAATGATTGTCATTAAAATGGAAATGACATTGTTAGTGGTCTTATCTGCTTCAATTAATCGCTTAACAAAAGGAAAGTTACACCTATCTTCCGAACCATTTTCCCATCCAATATATTGTTTTAAAATTCCCTTCTCAGTTAAATACATAGTTATTAAAATAAAATTGACTTAATAATAAATACAATACAAACAAATAAAATAATATTAATAAACAAAAAAAATGCACTAGATAAAAGTGGATTTAACAACTTATCTGTGAAAAATGCAGCATAATTTTGTTTACTTTATACTTCGAAAATTGACTTGCCAAAACAGTTGTTTAGACAAAATTTGTTAAACAATAGTTTGGGATGTAACACATAAAGGTTATGCCATCGCAATAAAATGTCAACACAAATGTACACATAAAACTAACAAGATTTGTTGTAAAACATGACATTTTTGAAAACATATTTGATAACATAGCTGAGGGTACATAAAATAATTTTTTTATTTTCATTTACATAAAAGGTTGAAATTTTATCCATCAAAAAAGTTATGCTTTGCATTTAAAAACAATTAATTAAAAAAATACAAATGCTTTAAAAAAAGTCTTTTTGTAAAAAAATCACAAGGATGACGTAGGAATCTGATAGAATGGACATTCATGACTAAGTGTTCCAAATTTCAGCTATCAAGCACAGAGCTATGTTATCAAATCTTAGTTGGCCAAACTCAGGTTTTCCGCAAAATATGCAAAAACCAGAAAAGTGATTCTGAATAATTAAAAATATTTTAGCAATATTTATTTTTATTCCACTTAATGTAAATATTTATTTAACAAGGAAAGATTGATCTTCTATATTTTTTTAAGTTGAAGATGCAAGTATTTATAGAAAAAAGTTACTATTATTTTAAAGTTTTTGAACTTTTATACTTTTTACGCGAAAAATACTTTTTTTTTGATAAACTCACGCCACGCTTGTTTTTATGAGTGAAACAGCCGTGTCAAAGATATTACAAAAGTTACCTATTGTCGTAGAGGAACTAATGTTAATAAGATTTTTTTTAAGTTGTTATAAAACATGAAAAAATGCTTTATGTTATATGAGCATGACATTGTGTATATATATATATATATATATATATATATATATATATATATATATATATATATATATATATATATATATATATATAGATATATATATATATAGATATATATATATATATATATATATATATATAGATATATATATATATATATATATATATATATATATATATATATATATATATATATATATATATATATATATATATATACATACATACAAATATACATGACAAAATAAAAAATACTTACAGCAAGAGAGTACCTAAATATACTAAGATACTGCAACCACCTTAACACTTTAGTAATGCTAGCTAAATTTAGCAGAAATCCACTAAACACCTAAAAATGTTATTTAAAAGTGTTTGTATTAGTTACAAAGCAAAGCAAAAATTCATGTTACATGTAAAAGTAGAAAATAAAGTAATTTAAATAAATTTTACTTAAGCTGTATGTAAACTTAAAATTTTTTGATTTTTAGTTGACAATTTATTCTTTTAAACACATAATTCTTTAAAAAACATAGATTCATTTTTTCATTATGATAAATACTGGGAATGCTAAATACTGGGAACTGGGAATGTAGAAAATATTTTAATTTAAGAAAAATTTTAAAATAACTTTTTACCTTATTTTAACCATTTTGTACTTTGCAAAGAGAACAAAATCTATCTGTCAAACTTAAATTAATATCCCAGTTATTCATATTGATTTTAATATTTTTAAAACATGCAACTTTTTTAAATCTTACACGACTTTAAAAGATCTTGTTTTCATTGACTAAAGTAGCAGTAAGCTTAAGACAAAAGCCTCAAAAAAGTAGAAGTAAGCATACACCAAAAGCCTCAAAAACCCTTTTTTAAGAACTCAAGTTACTACAATTTTGTAGAAAACAGTATGTTTAAACTGTGTAAACTGCAGATTTTAGAAAAGGAGACCTAACAGAAAAAGACCTAATAGAAATCCCTTAGGAACACAACAGTTTTTACTAAACAAAAAAGTTAGTTTTGATGTTCTAGCATTGATTATTATTATAATAATCAATGTTAGAACATCGAAACAAGATTGCTATTTTTGCAGTTTAAAGAAATCACTTATGTTGCTATTATTTTTCTTATAAAATTTTATTGTTGACAAATAAACCACAAAAAATATCTGATTTGTTTTTCCAAATTTTGAAATTGTTATTTGAAATAGTTTGCAATTCTTAGAATCTAATTAATATAAATAATGTATAAACTATCTAATAAGTTTCAAAATACTTTTAAAGTTTTAATTTCATACTTGCATAAATACAAATGGAAGAGTGACCAGTAAATTAGCAACAGCTATGTTACTTGTGCTGCTACTAACAAAAATACAGATTGAAGAACCAGTGAGATTGGCCGTTAAGAGTGATACCACAAATATAAAGAAATTATCCACTCCTAACTTTAAACCTTAACACAAATAAAATTTTATTTATTTAATAAGTATAATAATAAATAATAAATAACAAATAAAAAAAATAACAAATAAAAAATTTTAAAACACAGTCACTATATAAGATAAAAAAGTAAATAATAGTAAATAAGCAACAATTACTAAAAAAGAAAAACTTAATCATAAATATTTGTTGTAATCAGAAAACAAACCTGTCATAAAGTAAACCATGAGTGAAAATATAATTAATGGTAAAATACGTAAAGGAAGCACATCAAAGAACAACTTGGATAAAAAGTATGAAGAAATTCTATAATATCCATTAGAACATTCATTTCTAAAAATATTATTGCATTAATAAAAAAGGTTGACTCTAAATAAAACAATAAATAAAGCAATTTGTCAACAACTCTTTGACAACAAAAAAGGGTCATTAACAACAGTGTAGTATAAATCAAAAAACAAAAGATTTGACTAATAAAGCTAATAAAATTTACTCAGTTTAATGTTTTAAAAGAAACCTTAAAGTTTGGCTTCTATATTGGTTTTGATAAACAAAGTTTAAGGACAATCTGACAGAGATAAGTTAAAGAGCAATCTGATAGAGATAAGTTAATACAAAGAAAGGAAGATATTAAGTAAAAATATAGTGATTATTGATAAAATTCTGGCTGCTGTTTGGAAAAATGATGCATCTGAATATATTCATAGTGAAGTTGGTGATTCAGAGAGAATCTGAATTGGAATTTTGTGATGATAACAACATAAACCAAAATTCCATTTAAAACTTTGGAAGTTGGGTAAATTACCTGGGGTGTTCAAAACTGCCTATATTTTCAGATGACTCTCCAATGACAATTAAATGTTAAAAGCCAAGTTTTATGCAATGTATCTTTCTATAGTTCTAGAGTCATGTGTTGTGAACCCTAAAGTTATACACTTTAATAGTAACCCAGGTAAGAAAACAGAGCAAATATGTCAAAGATGATTAGTTAAAAATTATCTTAATAGTGTTCAGGAAAATTGACAAATAAGAAAACCATTTCAACTGACATTAGAATGAAGGGAAAAAATTTTGCTATGAGACGCTACCCTCAACAACAAAGGTGTTGTGTTTATAGTTATCATAAAAATCATTCTGAAAAATACAAACACATTAAAACTTCAAATTTTTGTGAAAAAATAAATAAGCTTTTCTGTGATAATTGATTTAAATATTTTTATACCAAAAGGAATTTTTTTAAATAATGTTATATACTATAGATTTATTCTTAATTATATTTTTATATCTACTTTAAGGTGAACATCTTAAAATTCTTGTCTAAATTGTTGATACCTTCTCAAATCTTGAAAGCTTATAGGTGTTAAAGAACTTAAAAATTACAATAAAATCACCTAAAGTTACTTTTAATGATTATATGTCTTGTTTCAAGTATTGTGAGACCCAACTTTATCAATCTCTCAGCATAACTTAAACGTTCTAGTTCAGGAGCTAGATTTATTGCTTATCTTTGGATTTTTTTCAATCCATTTATACTTTTTTATTACTTGGACTCTATACTGGAGCTGTAAATTGTAAGGGTGGTCTAACCAGTAATGTGTATAAGTGCTTTATTATTTTAGGGTTAAGACACTTTTTTTGCTTATTCATAAGATTCTTTGTGCTCTACACTGAGCTAATTAAACCTGACAATTTAACTTCATATTGGATGACAGTAATAGTCTCATTCTTCTGTTGTTGTTTTTAGAAGAAAGTTTTGATTTTCATGTTTCATAGTTTTAGGGTTGTTTTTTTTGAAAGATATTAATAAAATATATACTTCTTAGTAACTATTTTTTGGTAATTGGGCAATGATATTTTCCATAATAAAATTAAAAAAATTTAAATTTTTAGATTTTCAGTTTTTACATTTTACCTTATTAGTGTGTTGAATAAATACATTTTTTTTTTCAAATTAGATTTAAATATAAGAAGTATAACTGTTTTGGACAATAACTATTCTATTTTTGGATAACAACCATTCATAATCAACGAATGAATCAAATAGTTTCTCATTTTCAATTTTTATTCATCATACAGCCATCTTATGAGTATTTGATATTAGAGAGAGAAGTCTTCTTTTACTGTTACTATTAGTCAACTTTTAAGTGCATTAGACATTTTATGACTGGAGAATTTAAGAGAAATAAAAAAAACTTAAAGTTGCTTATACAATTAACAGATAAACTAAGTTATAATCAAAAATCTCACCGAAATTTAAAACTTACCGAAAAATGGGTCTTTCATTGTAAAAAATTGAGATAGCACTCAAGTTAGAAAATACTTGGTTCATCAGTATAAAGTAAAAAAGTCCTTCTCTATTAAAAAAAAAAAAAAAACTTTTAAATTTCATGAAATAAAAATAATTACTTGTTAGGATTATTATTATTATATAAAAGATTTATGTGATAAAGGATTAATATGGAAACGAATATAATCATATTTCAGAAAAAAAAAATTAGAAAATGGATTACAAAGTGGTTGATTGATAATCAATTTTCTAAACTCTTGTTGACCAACTATTAATAGTAAACGCAATAATATCTTCTAATAAACTCTAATAAGTAATTTACATTTGGGTAGTTTAGTTGATTTTTTTAATTCTAACTATTGGGTTTGGTAAAGTGTTCAAAACTAACTTTTAAACATCAAAACTAACTTTTAAAGATATTTTTGTTATAAAATTAGATTTAACCCATACTATATGGAGAGGGGGGAGGAAAGCAATAGTCATTAGAAAATTTCCCTCTAGACCATTGGTTAACAACATATTTTAAGTGGAGAGACAATTTTCTGTAAATAATTTAGAAAAATCTTAATACGAGCTTTAAGAAAGGTAGTGTAAAAAACTGTATAAATTACCAACAAAATATTATTTTATAAAATTCAATGATATTTAAATGTCATATATTTGTTCTTACATATTGTAAAGTAAATAAACAAATAATAACTAAAGCGAACAACTTAATAAAAATGAATAATAAGATTAGTGATATATTTGTAAGTGAATTGATTCACTTGTTTTTTATAATTCGGGTTCATAATTAGAGGTCTTCAATTTAAGACAAAAGTCTAACATCATTAAGAGAGCATCTCAAGTTTTAATGTTGTTTGTGTTGCTAAATATCTGCTCACAATAATATGTAGATCCAAAAATGCCAATAGCTTAAGTTGGATGTATCACTCAGGAAGACTACTCCATGATTCAAATACAATTCAATCTTACTTTTTGAAAACTTGAAAGTTCTTTCCATTTATGATCCAAAGCAAAATTTACTTCAAAACATCAATATAGTTACTTTAAAAATATATTTTCTGCACTTTATATTGAGCGATCTGCATTTATGTGGAGCAATCTGCATTTATATTGAGCGATCTGCATTTATGTTGAGCGATCTGCATTTATATTGAGCAATCTGCATTTATATTGAGCAATTTGCATTTATATTGAGCGATCTGCATTTATATTGAGCGATCTGGATCCTCATTCAAATCTGATATTTTAGATAATATTTTATTTTTAAATGAATCAAGATTTTGGTTAATAAAATGTTAATAGCATTTATATCAATGTAATAAAACAATATAAGATTTCTTTTTGATTTGCTTTATCCGGAGCCACTCCAGAGCTGTTCCGGAGCCTTAGCCGGAGCTAGAGCAAAAAATTTTAATGAAGCTGGAGCCTGGAGCCAATTTTTAGACCTCTGTTGCAAAGTCCTGCATTAAGCCCAAACTGACTGACTGTTGAAGAAAAGGTACACAATGACATGTGAACTTTACAGTTGATGTTTGATTGGTATTTAAACTTTTCTAGAAGATGAAATAGCAAATTTTCAAAAGTTTTCTAAAAATCAAAAAAAGCAACAGGTTCTGAGAGTCAGAATCAAATCAGAAGTATTTTTTACTAATACCAAACTGAAACTTTTCTTTTCATTCTGTAAAATGAATGATTTAACTTTGACATCATTACAACAATATTTTTCTATTAGGCTCTAATATATCAGAGCCTAACAGAAAAATATTGTTGTTATCTATTTATCTATATTAAAGTATAAAAAACAAATGCAAAAATAAATGCAAATTCAATAAATAACTACAAGCAGAAACAACTGATTTAAAACAATTGGTTAGGTGACAGGTGGAAATGACTTTTCTATAAACATTTTAAGTAAAATGGTTTCTGGTTTTAAGCTTAATTAAATTTTATTAAAATATTTTAAAATCAAAATTACAATATCATTGTTAAATCACTACAAGATCTTTTTCATATAATTATACCTATTTTGAATCCCTGCAGAATCTTTTTTAAGTCGCCAATAAATGGCTCCAGTAATTGCTGCGTTAACAACACCTACAAAAAGCTATAATAAATGTATTATTAAACTTTACTTAAAACAATTACAAGAAAAAGAAACCGTAAAAAAAAAAAAAGCATTATAAAAAATAAATTGTTCTTATTTAATATTATTAAATGTGTCTATATTACAATATTCTATATTATGAAATGTTGAGCTGAGACTTGAAACAATATTTTTTTATAACAATCACATCCTCAATGGAAGAACACCACTTCAAACAAAGAGGTCACTCAATTTTTTTTATTGTTATTACAACTCTCTTATAACTATTTTATTAAAAAACAAATCTTGACAAACAAGGCTGCTGTGTAAAGAAACAAGTTGCAGAAGGTATTACTAATGCAGTTACTAATGCATAACGCAGTTACTAATCAATCAACAAAAGACTAAAAGAACAACAATAGCCTGTCAAGAGTAACTGGCATTTAAAAAATATTTTTTTCTGACGAATAAAAAAGGTTTTTCATCAATACAATTTGAACTCCTCCACAACACAGCAAAGTCATTTTGCTAACTTAAATATGCTTTGAATTCAAACAAAACATATTACTCTTTTTTTGGTTTAGATAAGGATCATGTAGATCATTCTCAAGGATTACATAAGGATCATGTAGATCGTTCTCAAGAGTTATTCAACTTTCACAATGTAAAATTAACAAATTCGAAAATAAAGATTACTACTTTTTTGCTGTATATTACTTGTAAGTATGTAAAAGTAATATAGATACCCTATTAAGTTTTGTCAATATTTTCTTAACGATAAATGTAAACTTCATTAAATAAATTTAAAACTATAATTATAATTTAAAATTTATGTTAATAAAACAATTATTAAAACTAAATTATTAGAAAAATAAAAATTCTAGTGTCTATATTGCAAGCAGTTGGTAATAATTTGAACTTTAAGATCATAATTTTTTGGTACTTTTCAATTTTAAAGGTTCATCAATAAAAACAGACAAAACTTGAGTTTGAAAGTAACTAAAAAGTTATTGGTTTTATTTAAATTTTTAGGTCACCAAGCATGGACCTTAACTTTATGTTGGTTACCATATATTAGTAAAAAAATGATTTTTCTCAAAAGTATATCAACTGGGTCTTAAAAAACCCTCAAGTATATAGAGATTTAAGAAAAAATAATAGTTTAAAAAAAAAATGAATAACTTAAATTTTATATAAATAATATATATAAATATATATATATATATATATATATATATATATATATATATATATATATATATATATATATATATATATATATATATATATATATATATATATATATATATATATATATTAACAAAAACCTATGAAAACTTTTATGACAATTAACAGCAATATTTAAAGAAAAAAATTTTTTAATAAAAAGATTGTGAATTTTCTCTATAAAAGTACATAGCCTTAGTATAATACAAAAAAAAATTTCAGTTTGTAAATAAAACCAATAATAAATAACAACTAGTAAAATACAATACTGTGGTGTTCAACAGCGTTGTACCACAACAATGTTGTATCACAACAGTGTTGTACCACAACAATGTTGTATCACAACAGTGTTGTACCGCAACAGTGTTGTACCGCAACAGTGTTGTACCACAACAGTGTTGTACCACAACAGTGTTGTACCACAACAGTGTTGTATCACAACAGTGTTGTACCACAACAGTGTTGTATCACAACAGTGTTGTACAACAACAGTGTTGTACAGCAACAGTGTTGTATCGCAACAGTGTTGTATCACAACAGTGTTGTATCACAACAGTGTTGTACAGCAACAGTGTTGTACAGCAACAGTGTTGTGCGACAAATGTGTTGTACCATAACAGTGTTGTACCGGAACAGTATTGTTCAGCAGCCACCACATGTAAATATATAATCATCACCTACAATTGCATTTTCTTTAACAAACTTTTCTTGAAACCATTGTCAAAAAGACACATAATACATAAGTTCTTCTTTAGCCTTCCTTGGACCAATTTTTATTCAACTAACACCAGATCTACCACAAAGAGTATGACCCCACTTTATTCACATATAGGACTAAATTTTGTATCTTTCTTGTTTTCGTTGCTCCCATACTTTTTGTTTTTAAGTTGTACCTTTTTTTATCTTTCTTATAAGTATATTTCTTATTTTAATCTTCTTTCTTTCTCTGACTTCAAATTCATATTTATTTGCAACACTCTTTTTCAGCTTTTTCAATCTTACCATTAGATAAGTACATTGATATATGGACTGGAAGTCATTGATAAATGGACTGGAAGTCATTGATATATGGACTAGAAGTCATTGCTATATGGACTGGAAGCCATTGATTTAAGAACTTAAAGTCATTTTTTTGCCAAAGATAATGAATCTGGGCCTTCTTGTGGATACTTATGACTTTTTACTTGTGCTTCTTTAGTAGTGCTTCTCTAATATCTTTTAATGAGACTTGAGCACCAAAACTCAGTTTAATGGTTTTAAGGCCAGCTCATAGAGAGTTTTACTAAGCTCTATGATTAGTCTCACCAAAAAAGCACAAGGCCATGAGTATAGTCAAAAAGGCCCAGGTTCATTATTTTTGGCAGTAAACAACATTTACAACCCAGATTTACATCTATGTTTATTTGATACATAAAAAGGGTACAGGTCACTTTTATTCTTAAAGTTGAATATGTTTTACAATAAAGTAAAAAAAAAGTAAAACAGGGTAGGAAAGAGCCACAGTTCACTACTATCTATTAAAAAATAGTCTACCCTCCCTAAGCTATGTGGAATAAAACATTAAATTGATAATATTATATACACTAAAAAACATTTAGATCATTATATTGCAAATATTTATAACCTACTTTTGAATCACCGTCAGGTGTCTTGAATCTTTAAGAATGTCATTAAAATGATTTTTAAAGTAAAGACTTTTAGTTTGATACACAAAATGCTAACAATAACATTTGTATAGCAATTAGATATTATAACAAAAATTTGAGAGTGACAACTTGAATTATCTTGGGTTATGAAAATTTAGAATGATTTGAATAGTATAGTAAGGCAAATAGCCAACTCATCCCACCCGTACCTACTCAATTATACAATTATTTATTTTCGTTAAATAAAAACTTTACCTGAGATATTAGACCTCTTGGATCACGAACCATATTTTTCATTGATCTTACTGAGAGAAATCGAATCTAAGAAGTATTTAACTTTTTAATAAATTTATTTAAAAAAACTAATAAAAATATTCAATGTCATAAAAAAGCACTTACTTGTCTAAAAAATGAGGATGGGTACTGATTTTTATTGCGAATTTCAACTTCATCAATATATTTTGAACTATCATAAACAGATTTTATTTCACTCATTGTTTTCACATACATGTCCGAATTTTTATACATTTTTACCAATGATTCATTTGACACTGTTTCCTCTTTATTAACACCATCTTCAACTTGTGAGGAATATCAAAAAGTATTTATGTATTTATTAAATGTTAAAGCTTATTGAATATAAAATTTTCTATAATTATATCAAAAAAAATATTTCTCTCTCTCTCACACTCTCTCTCTCTCTCCCTCTCTCTCTCTCTCTCTCTCTCTCTCTCTCTCTCTCTCTCTCTCTCTCTCTCTCTCTCTCTCTCTATATATATATATATATATATATATATATATATATATATATATATATAAATATATGTATATATATTAATATGTTTATATATTTGTATGTATGTATGTATGTATGTATTAGGGTAGGTCGATTATTCACTTTTTTTTAAAATCTTAACGGCTAAGGTACTGAAAGTTGTATATATATATATAAAACAAAAAAATAAAAAGTTAAAGGTTTTTAGTCAAACGGCGGCTTGCGGATTAGCGATCAAAATTTAAAAGTACCCTCATTAACATTTGGTATAAAAATATTAACTTTTTGCTTGTGGATTCATACTTTTCAATACGTTCAGACAAAATTTCAATTAAAAAAGTTTGACACACCAAGGAATAACTCAAATATTTGTATTTAAAATCATTTATACGGTTTATTGTTTCGTTTTATTCAGCAAAAATATTACAAGTCTAATTCATACTTAAGTATAAACTTTTTATTTGTTGCATTACATCGATTAACTAATTAAACGCTCAATAAAATCCAATAAATAATCATTATTAGTTTAATAAGTTATTTAAGCACTATTAAACTAAAAAAAAAAATTATTTCAAGAATGTAACAAGCAAGTTAAGAAAATAGATCATTGTACGAATAAGAATAATGTCCTTTCGACATAAACCTTTGAAGCATTTTTCTGCTAAGTAGTTTTGTTAGTATAGATTTATGCCTGGCTTCAAATCCATATACTGTGTTAGAAGCTTCAGAAACTAATTTGACACATCTCTTAACACTCTGGGAATGAGAGGGAAGGTCTTGAATATTAGGCTTTATTTTATTTTTAATGATAATATATCTTCATCAAAAAACTCTTTTGTAGTTGGTGGATCCACTTCGATATAAGATAACAATATTACTAATTTACAAGTAAAACGTGCTTATTGTTCACTTTAATCTATTTTAACTACATTATATCATTCTACAAAAGTAACATTTATAAAATATAAACCAGTTAAGCATGTAAATCTAGTTGTATAGACTCAGGCAAATTAAAAAGTATATTTTAAGAAATATTTATTAGCCGCTTATAAATTTGATTTTTTGGCGTTAAGTTAAAAAGCAGTCAGAAATTTTACTAAAGACTACAAAACTACGAAGTTAAATATTGTCTACAAACAAAATACAATACGTGTGTGCTTAAAAAAATGAAGAAAAATAAATTTTATAAAACAGCAAAAAGTAGTTTACTAAGTATTCAAATCTACTTACTCCATCAAAGTTTTGCAAAAAAATATTCAGTTAAAACACTTAAGTTTGCTATTTTTGTTACTTACATATAAATATCCAACTTTATATTGTTTAGCAGTACTTATATACCAAAATCGACCTACCTTAGTATGCATGTATGTATGTATGTATGTATGTATGTATGTATGTATGTATGTATGTATGTATGTATGTATGTATGTATGTATGTATGTATGTATGTATGTATGTATGTATCTATGTATGTATGTATGTATGTATGTATGTATGTATGTATGTATGTATGTATGTATGTATGTATGTATGTATGTATGTATGTATGTATGTATGTATGTATGTACAGTACTGTGAATAAGTTTTAGACCACTTGTATAATTAGACGTATTTACAATTTTTTTCCTATGTAATTTTTTTAAAGCATACTTAAGTTTAAAAATATATAAGAAAAGTTGAAAGAATATATTATTTTGAAAAAATAAACAAAATTGATGAGAAAACATAAGGGATTTGTTTGTTTATTTATTAAAACGATGTGTCATAACAACTACATCCAAAACAGGATATTTGAAGATTGTTGTTACAGAAATCAGAGAAACTGGCTTCCTTGAAGATAGAAAGAAAAATGGTACACCTCCTACGCTAACAAAAGATGACAATAAATATTTAAAAACCCTATCTTTAAGAAATACAAAAAAACCATCAACCGAGCTAGCAAAAGACATTAACACAGCAACTGGGAAAAATATCAGTTCTTCTTTTATTCAACGGCACCTACTTAAATGGGGATTAAGAGGGTGTGTTGCAATTTGAAAACCATTATTATGGTGTTTGGGGCTGTTTATCTTTATCAGGAGTAGGTGATTTGATCAAAATAGGGGGGCGACTCACCGGGAATGTTATGTGGATATCCTAAGGCACCATGCTGTATCATCGGGAATAAGACTAATAGGTCATAATTTTATTCTGCAGCAGGACAATGACCCAAAACATTCCCGAATGGCAAAAAATTATTTAAATGAAATGGCAGAGGAAGGAGTTCTGGAATTGATGACCTGGCCTCCCCAAAGTCCAGTTTTGAATATAATTAAGCATATTCCGGATTACCTGGACAGAAAGAAGGTCAAACATGCTCCCCGAAATGCTGAAGAATGTTTTGAAGTACTTCAAAGAGAATGGCACAACAAACCCCAGGATTTTATAACTAACTTGTATGAATTTATTCCCCGGCATATAAGTATAGTATAAATATATATATAATAATAACAACCAATTACATACATATAATACAGGCCTTGTTAAGAAGCGTTACGCAGCTTGCATTTTGCTTGTGAAAAGGCGATTTGCCTACGCGTTCAGCAGTTTTGCATTACGCAAAAACTTTTATCTTTTAGAATATTTAAATTATCTTTTGATATCGTTTATATATTTATATATATATATATATATATATATATATATATATATATATATATATATATATATATATACACACACACATATATATATACTTAGGTCGTTAGAGAAGTTCATAGAACTTCTCTAACGACCTAATTATATATATATATGTGTGTGTGTATATATGTAACTTCTCTATAAAAATACAATGAGACAGGAAATAACAAAATAATTATACATCATTTTAAACTGTGTTTAATTATGAAATTTTAAGTACTTGTTGAAAAATTTTGAATGTTTATTTAAAAAGTTATTTAAAATTTTATTATATATGCTTAAAAGAAAAAATTTAAAAATAGAAAAATTTGAATATTGAGCATATATTAAAACCTGAGCTCTACATTTGGAGTTTCAGCACAAACCATAACCGATGAATTGGTTTTAGTTCATGGTGACCAAGCTTCAAAATATAGTACAGTTGCCAAGTGTGCTACTTTATTTAAAGATGGTAGAGAGAGTCTTGAAGATGATCCTCGCTCAGGGCACCCTCAAACCACATATACAGCTGAGAATATTAAACGTGTGCAAGCCATTATTGAAGAAAATCCTTGACATCGATTGATCATTTTACAATCAACAAAATCATTCACAATGCACTTAAAAAAAGAAAATTAACATCACATTGGATACCCCATGAGTTAACCGATCAAAAATGCAAGAATAGAGTTTCAGAAATGGCCCATGGAGACTATATGATATTATTACAGGGGATGAGTCATGGTTTTATTTGAGACAAGTTGGACAAAAGTCGGCTAACGCTAGTTGGGTCGGTGAAGGTGAAAGTCCAAGAACTATAGTAAGATGTGACAGGTTTCAGCCGTAAAACATGTTCTACATCTTCTTCAAAACAACAGGTGTTGTTCATTTGGGTTATGTTGAAAAAGGAGACACCATTACTAGCGAATATTATATAAAAAATTGTTTGAAACCTCTTATACACGAAACAAATAAGCAAAGACCTAAAACAGGCACTCAAAAACTTAAAATTTCTCCATGGTAACGCTCGACCCCATGTGACTCAAACCGTCACAAATTGTCTGAACCAAACTGGAATTACAATAATTCGCCACCCACCATACTCACCAGACTTAGCTCCATCCGATTATTGGCTATTCGACTTGATAAAAAAAAATCTTGATGACGATACTGACATCGAAAGTCAAAAAACTCGCATAACGAAGCTACTTCAAAGTTTACCCAAAGAAGAGTATAAAAAAACATTTGAAAAATGGCTTAAAAGGATGCAACTTAGTATAGATAATGATAGACATTATTTTGAACATTTAATAAAATTAAATTAAAAAAAACTCTTTTTTTTTTAATATGGGGAGTTCTATGAACTTTCCTAACGACTAAAGTATATATACACACACATATATATATATATATATATACATATATATATATATATATATATATATATATATATATATATATATATATATATATATATATATATATATATACATATATATATATATATATATATATATACATATATATATATATATATATATATATATATATATATATATACACATACATATATATATATATATATATATATATATATATATATATATAATATATATATATATATATATATATATATATATATATATATATATATATATATATATATATATATATATATATACATATATCAAGGTGCTAGCCAGCCTGATGACACCGCGTATAATGCGGTATTCCCAATTGGTTTAAAATTCTTAAGATCATGGTTAAAAAAAAAAAAAAATTAAAACAGTCTCCGATTTAAAGTGTCATGCTAGACTAGTAAAAAATTAGTATGCACGACAAAGAAATGAATTAAGTTGATCAATTTTTTTTTGATGTGAAAAACGTGTCATCATTAAAAAGCAAGATAATTAATTTCAAAGTTGAATAAAACTTTTTATTTTTATTTTTAATTGATGTCAGTTATTCTCCAATTAAGATTGTGTAATATGTTTAATAAATTATTTTATTAATTTATTTTTATTATTCAAAAACTCTTTATTTACATTCTTACTGTTTATCTTAAGTTAGGAAAGTTACAAAAAAAATTTGCCTATTAATAAATATTATAATTTAAAATAAGTTAATAACGTCTTTATAATAAAAGATTTATTAATAATTATTAATTAATTATTTTTCCATATAATAAATTAGCATATAATAAAACATAAAAGAAGATAATTAAATAATAAAAAACATTAAATAATAATATTATTAATTATTAACCAATAGTTACAATAATTAAAAAAAAATTTTTGTTTTTAAATTTACAAATGCAAAATTTTCGTAGATATTTAATGTATATTTGTAAATTAAAAAAAAAAAAATAATCAGTTTTTGTATTTAAATATGACCTTTTACTTACCTAATTTACTAGATATTTAAATAATCCGATTAAATTTAGTTGCTGCCCTTGTGCGGTGAAAGAATCTCGATCTGCCCCTTAAATATCTTTGTTACTTACTCGGTGTAGTTTAGGCAATTTTAAAACATTATAGTGTCTGTATGATGGTTTGTTGACTACGACATATTTCCGTTAAATGATCAGGTCTGTGAAATATGAAAAGACGAAAAAAATTAAAATGATAAATTTAGGGGTATCATAAAATATAAATGTTTGTAGCGAAAAAACCCAGACTGAAGATTCCTTTTTTTAAAAAAAAATCTTAAAATCCCAATTGCTTTTCCAAATTCGAATAAGATTTTACTTAAATACATTTTTTAGGTAAATGAACATCATAGTTTGAAAATATGATCTGTTCTGATCATTTATTGGCACTTTATCTTAATTACAAGCTCTTTCTTGGTCAGAATTCTAGTACTTTTTGTAAAAATTGATAGAAATATTGTATTTTGACAACTATGTATAGCTAATATATGTCAGAACTGATTAGAACTAGGATCTATTGTAAATTAAGGCACTTTTTCAACAGATTTTTACTAAATTCATGTAAAAAAGTTTTTAAAAATTTTTAGTTTTAAAATACTAAAGTATTTAAAAACTTTAATATTCAAAATCTTTCCACATAATTAGGGTTGCCAAACGTCTGGATTTTACAGAAATTACAATTTTACTGTTTTGCTTCTTAAAAGACGTAAAATTCTGACAATCCTATGCATAGTGTATAGTGTTTTTATCGACTGTCGTCAATTAAAAAGTTGTTTTAGCAACTTGAAAAGTTACAAGAGTAACATGGAAATCGTCAAAAATGTTTTGTTAAAAATTAAATACTATTTAGCATTTTTTTTTTACATTTATAATTTAAAAACGAAAATAAAAATAAAAGAAGACAATATATGTAACTAATCGTTTAAACCTTTTAAAACTGTATTTAAAAGTGATGCACGCAGTTAAAATAGATCAAAGTTTCAATGAATAAATTTATTAATTCAATCATTAAAACTGCTAACAATTGTCTTTTGTTCTTGTTTTCTCCCTACTATATCAAACAAAGAAGAGAAGCGATTTAAAAATGAAAACTGAAGAAGATTGCTCAAAATGAAACAAGTATAATAATTAGAATTAAACGTTTATAAAATAGAAAAATATTCCTGAAAAACAAAATAGAAAATATTCCTATGAATATAACCCAGCAAAAATAAATAATTTATTTTTATTGAAACATAACTGTGTCTAAAAAATCGTATCCACTTTTTTAAATGTTTGAATGCATTGACCTTTTTTTTTTTTTACCGCACCTAAATTCCCAATTTCGCAAAAATGCTGTATGAATTTTTTCCCTGGCTAACACCCTGTCATATGATACCATACTATTTTGTCATGAGTCCAGTAGAAACCCCTGTATTTATTTATATATATATATATATATATATATATATATATATATATATATATATATATATATATATGTATATATATTTATATGTATATATAAATGTGTATATATATATATATATATATATTTATATATATATATATATATATATATATAATATATATATAAATATATACATATATATAAATATATATATATATATTTATATATATATATATATATATTTATATATATATATATATTTATATATATATATATATATATATATATATATATATATATATATATATATATATATATATATATATATATATATATATATATATATATATATGTAATTGGTTGAGTGTTTTTTATCTTTCTGGTGAAATTTGAGCCTCTTATGTAATCTCATGGAAGCAGAGATAAAGCTTTTGTTACTTTTTAGTATAAAGTCAAGACTCACTCTCTTACCCTATCTTTTTCTTTTATTTGCAAATGCTATTTTTAATTGTAGTAATTTTTTTTTCAAGTGCTTAAGTTCTTGTTAGAGCCTTGTAAAGTGCTTTACTGAGTATTTAAAAGTATTTGAAGCCGATGAACATGATGAAGAATGATTGATCCAATGAACATGATGAAGAAAAAGCACAAGATTAAAATTTAAGAGAAACGAATACAAACTGAAACAAGCTAGGGTTAGACACAAATCCAGGATAAAACTAAGAGGTTTGACTGGAAAACAAAGCTAACTTGATAAGTGATTGAGAAAAAACTAAAAAAATTGAAAAAATAGAGCATTTCAGTGCATCAAAATAACCAGTAAATAAAGTATTAGTAGATGTAAAAAAAGTATTGGGCAATTTGATCAGACCATCCAAAGAAGTGAAGCCTTAAAAAAAAGAAGTAGAAATATTAAACAAATAACAAGATGATCCAACATGAGTGAGGTTGTGCAAAATGAAAGCACATAAAAGAATATTCAAAAGATTCAAACAAAAAGAGGATTAGTTAGAGGATTCAAACAAAAATAGTCAGAGGATTCAAACCTGATATCATAACAAAAAGATGAACTGATTTATAAGTATATGCTTAGGCCCCAAAAATGTGACTACTGAGTTTAAATTGAGATTTTTTTTTCTTTTCACAAATCCCAACAAAGCTGTTAAAGTTAAAAACAAGAAAGTTGTTGACAGAAGATTTAAAAAAATGTAAATTGTAAGAGTTAAAAAACATGATGACAAGAGCAAATTCCAAAGCATTGATGTTCCTTGAAAAAATTAGATAAATAAAAGTTTTATGAGCAAAAAGATGTGTTGGTTAATGGAACAAGTGAAAATAGTCCAGAGTAAATAGTTGTTTCATCAGTAAAAATAAAAAATAAAGAGGTAAAATTATCAGGAAGATCATTAATGAGGAACAACACAAGAACAATGATGGAACTTTGTATCAACTTTGTATCAATCAAATTATGGAACTTTGTATCAATGCCCAACATGGCAATGGTAATACTCTGTTTTTAGCTGCTGTTCAAATCGGTCTCTCTGAGAGAAATCACAAAGAAAGAATCACAGAGTTTAGTAAGACAAAACAGGAGCTTTACAAAACACTGGAAACTATACAAAAGGCCAGTAATAGCAGAAGAAAAAATTTAAAAATCATATTTACATATATATATATACACATATACATTCATACATTCTTACATACATACATACATACATACATACATACATACATACATACATACATACATACATACATACATACATACATACATACATACATACATAACTACATACATACATAACTACATACATACATACATACATACACTTATATAATGAAATTTGCAAAATTGAAGAATATAAAATTAAACCTGACATCTTTTCATCTGAGAGTACATCCATATAAAAATCAGCTGGGTTATTAAACGTTTCACACATGTAACCTAAAAATTATTGCAGAAAAGCCTGGATTTAAATTTGATAAAACCAAATTGAACATAAGACAACTCTTTGTCATAAAATTTAACGTAATTTATATAAAAAAATTTAAATACCTAGAGATTCAAAATATGCCATGGACATCTTAGCTTCTCCATTATAAACAGTCTGGCCCATAACCAACAATGTAAGATTATCAAACAATTTAAAGATACTGTATCGTGGCTGATGGATGGAAAATATAATAGTGCGCCCTTTTGCTGCTTGCCTTAAATACATTTAGTAATTTTAATTATTATTTTTTTAATGCATGAAAACATAATATTTAAATAAACTTTATATTGAACTAAATGGTTTATACACACACACACACACACACACACACACACACACACACACACACACACACACACACACACACACACACACACACACACACACACACACATATATATATATATATATATATATGTATATATATACACTCACACAATGCTTGAAGTGAGGCAGGGATACCAACCTGTTACCTTTTTAAAATTTGAAAACCATCCCAATACTTTTTTTAATGTGTATTTTAAGGTGGGATGCCATCATGATAAATTAAAGGAAACTTACTTTTTTTCCTATAAACAGACTTGTAAAAATATTTAGTTAACAGCAATGAGCGAATTCAAATGAACTAATCTTTCAGGTGTTATTAACTTCTTACTTTAAAATTTGTGGTAGAAAGTTCAAAAACAAAACTCATAATTATAAAACATCACATCTTTGCTTTTGTATTTTGAAATAAAAGTTACTAGCAGCAACAAAAAAAGATCATCTTTGGCTTTTTTTTCACGAAAGTATCATTTAACATTGTTTTTGTGAAATGAAATATAGTACACAATTATTTAGCTCAACGTTGAATGTTATGATTTAAAAAAAAATTTACTCATTGTAAATATGGATAAATGACTACCAAGCGTTAATGGATAAATGGCTAGCAAGCAGAAGGAAAAAAAGTTAAGCAGTGATAGTTCTAAAAGCAATTTGGAAAATGAAACAATGCCTTGCCTATTCTATCCTCAATATGATGTCATATTTTTTCAAGACTACTTGTCTGATGTACAATGGTAGGAAAAATTAAAGACATTTGACTGGTTGACAGTTCCATTAACATGTCATGGTTGTTCTGTTTGTAAGTCAGCAAATAATTTAGTTGCCAAAAAAACTCAAGTATTAAAATTGGCTAGTCAAAATTGGTAACATCAAAGAGTATCGTGAAACAAACAAAAAAATAACAATCAATGAGGAAAAAACTTTTAGATAATAAGTTATCAGTGGCATACAAAAAAACTAGTAAAATTATTTCTCAGTCCGAAAAACTATGTTTAGAGATGTTATAAATATTTTAGATAGAGGGATATTTTAGATGGAGAGATATTTTAGAGATGTTCAAAAATGCAGACCTGCATGAAACTAGCTACTGCGTATTTTGCACTGTGTATCACATTGCAAAAATGAATTGTCCATTTTCTGATTTGAAAGAACTAATATTATTACTGGTAGAAAATGGTTTAGACATTGGCCATATTTTACAATCTGATCAAGCGTGTGCTGATATTGTTTATCTCATTTCAAATGAAATGCGCACAAAACTTGTAAACTATATACAACTTAACAATAGTAAAGTAGGAATTATGATAGATGAATCTATTATGATGAGCAAAAAATCTGCTCAGTCAATTTGCTTGCAAGTGACAATTCCAGAAATAAATACTGCCAATAGTATATTTTATAACTTATCGAATTAACATTACCAGGAGCCTTATCTATTGCAAACTTTTTTATAACTGCTTTACATAATCTTGGTTTTGACAATAATTTTTTATTGCATAATTTGTTATTGCATAAGTTTGGCAAAAAAGCAGGAGTGGCTTAGTTACTTTTGAATCAGTTTCCTAATTTAATTTTATGGCATTGTAGTAACCACTGTTTAGAGTTAGCAGTAACTGATGATGTGCAAGATGTTTTACCAATTTATTACATAAAAAAGTTTTTTGGTAAGTTTAGATACTATTTACAGTGCATCTCCTAAGAACAAAAAGGAACTGGAAACTGTTGCCATGGCTATAAGTGTAAAACTAAATTCCATTGGACAAATTCTAGGTACCAAATGGGTGTCGTCCAGTGCATTCATGAATCTTTATTGGATCTTAGAAGTAACGGAGAAGATAGAGCCCAATACGCGGCCTTAAAATGAAATTATGTGATATCAATTTCATACTTAACATGGGACTAATACAGGATGCTTTGATAGAACTAGAACATCTTTCTAAAAAGTTACAAGACAGTCAAACTTCTTTACCTGATGACAGTCAAACTTCTTTACCTGATGACAGTCAAACTTCTTTACCTGATGCACATCAGCTTATCATTTTAAAATACCAAATATTTCAATCAATGAGAAATGATTCAGGTGAATACTGTTCGCAAACATAGCTTGCAGCAGAAAAGTTACTCAAAAAATTAATCAAAAAAATTCTTTAAATAAACTAAATGAAAATCTTGATTCTAGAATGATTACAACTAGTGCTGCACATAAATTATTAGAAGACAAAAAAAATGATCCAAACAAACAAAAATACAATAATTTAATAAAAAATTTGCAAACTTTTGATAAGCCACAATGGTTTGCAGACCATGATCCATGTTTTGGAGATAAAGACATCAAACAATCAGCTGAAACTTTAAATATTTGTGAAAATGCAGCAATCCAAGAGTTTCATGAGTACTTTTCCACTGGTTACTGTAATAAAACTCCTAATGATCTTCAGCCTCTGAGCACTGCTATAAATACCTTGATTATTTGTAAAGCTGAATGCAAGCGTTTATTTTCTACTACAAATATAATCTTATCTTCCTTTCCGAAACTTTTTATAAAAAAGATCAATGTCAAGTTTAATATTTCTTTCATTAGTAGGTCCACCAATTATTCATTTTAATTCCCCAGCATTAAAGTCCGTTAATGAAAGTGAAACATTTTGGTATTATGACCAAACTTTTTAAAATTAATTTTCAAATCAGCACACATTAATGAAACTTATTTAAAAATAAAACTTTAAATTATGATTTAAATATAATATTTTGTGATTGCTTAATGATGCTTGATTTCAAATTACTTTACAGTGACATCTCAAAAGAATATAACCAACCTCCAGTTGTTTTTTTACTATAGGGGTTTTACTATAGGATACTGTAAGGGTTTATATTCCCTTATTTAATCTACACAAAATACAAATCTATAATATTAGGGTAGGCAAAATGGTGAGTAAAAGTCATTAAAAAAAATCCCGCAGAATCACCCTAGTACATATACATGCATAAATAGTGTGTATATATGTATATATATATATATATATATATATATATATATATATATATATATATATATATATATATATATATATATATATATATATATATATATATGTGCATATGTATACATATACATATATACATACATAAAGATATACAGTATCGGACAAAACGAGTGCAACCAAATAATGCTAATTTAGTTTCTTTATATAAAAGTGCTGCATTTTTTCAATTTAGAGAAATAACAATGTAATTGTTTAGAGACAAAGTTTTTCAAGTTTTATTCATCACAAAGTTCATTATTTGTACACGAAAGTAAATAAATTAATCAAAAGTATTAAAAAAAATGATTTCCTTCTGGACAAAACAAATGCAATTCGACAAAATGTTAACCAAGCTATATTTCGCAATCAATATTTTATACATGAAACGGTGCATTATTCCATTGTTTCGATGTATTGGACCTAGACCGTTAGTAGAAAAACACCCCCAGACTATTGCATTGCCTCCACCATGCTTCGCGGTCTTATGACAGTAACGTAAATCGAGGCATTTTCCAGCCGGTAGACATACACGGCAAATGCCATCGCTCCCAATGATGTTGAACTTTGATTCATCGCTGAACAGGACAGTTCGCCTTTTCTGCACATTCCAGTCAATATGAGATGTAGCAAACAGGAGTCTTTCCTTCTGGTTTTTTAGTGAAATCAGAGGTTTCTTTGCAGGGCGTCGAGAAAACAATCCGGCTTCAACAGCACGTTGTCTGATTGTTTGGTCCGATACAGGCAGCTCTAATTGCTTTTGTATCTCAACTGATGATATCCAGGGATCCTTCTTGACGGATCTGACAATCATAGAATCCTCTCTAGAAGTGGTGGAACCCGGTCTTACACCTTTGTTATCTGCTGCCAACTTCTCTGTAGAACGATATTTGGAACATAGTCTTGATGCGGTGTATTTTTTCACGCGATATTTATCACAAATACTTTTTTGTGACATTCCACTTACCTAATCGCCAATAATTTTCTTTCTTAGTTCCAATCCAGAATGTTGGGAGCCATTTTTGCACTTGAAGTCATAAAAATAATAAAAATAAATAATCACGCTTCTCAAGGCTTACCGTGTTATATTTACCTTGTGATGATACAATAATGCTCTGTGGAACACAACGCCTTGGTTGGAAGTGGACTGTATTGATGTAATGAAACACTTGTTGTATTTCACTTCTTGTATTGATGTTTTTCGATAAAACTCACTTCGATAAGCTGTCTTGATAATACTGACTGATTGACTTCCATATACTGACTGAATTACATGTCGATTTACATGTCTCTTATATAGTGAAATGAACCTGTGTGAACCTGTTCTGGAAGATTCTAGACGCTTCTTTTTGATGCTTCTGGAAGCTTCTGGATGCGTCTGGATGCTTCTGAATGTTTCTGGATATTTCTGGATGCTTCCAGATGCTTCTTTTGGAAACTTCTGGAAGCTTCTGCATGCTTCTGGAAACTTCTGGAAACTTCTAGGTACTTTCTTTAATTATTAAAAAACTTCAGTGTCTCTGACACGGACCAGACTTAAGAAAATGAAACAAACCAAAAAAGTTGCACTTGTTTTGTCCGCTGCAAAATGGCACTTGTCAACGAAATTCTGCCTGTGTGCTGTCACCTGTCAGCTAATTGCTCATGTCATGGCATGCTATGACTCCAGACTCCTGAACTGTTTGCTGTGGTAGTATAGTTTGTTTCGTTTTTAAGACATGTAAAATTAGGAACACTTTTTAGCATTGTTCGATGTTGGTTGCAAATGTTTTGCCCAATACTGTATATATATATATATATACATACATATATATATATATATATATATATATATATATATATATATATATATATATATACATACATATATATATATATATATATATATATATATATATATACATACATACATATATATATATATATATATATATATATATATATATATATATATATATATATATATATATATATATATATATATAGATATATATATATATATATATATAACCCTTGGATTTAGGGTCAGCATTTGGCCTAACTGCCGACAAAAAGTGTTTGAGGTCGGAAAATAATTGCCGCCCTTGTTTTGATGTTTTATGGTAAGACCTTTGTATCAAATTTTTTTTGCCGACCTCTAAAAGATTGAGGTCGGCAAATTATTGCCGTCCTCAATTTTCCTAACTGCGAGGGTTGTATATGTGTGTATATATATATATATATATATATATATATATATATATATATATATATATATATATATATATATATATATATATATATATATATATATATGTAAATTATGTTAGTGTATTTTACAAATAGAGTGCTCAATGTTCTTAAAGAACAGAGCAATAATTAATTAGTAAAAAACACTTATCTAGCTTTTATCTTCGACTTGAAGTTTCACCATTGCTGGATCATCAGGAAGAGTTACTAAATCTCAAAAAAAATCTCAAAAAATATATATATATATATATTTCTATTATTATAATATATTATTCTATTATTATAAATATATATTTTAAATAATATATTATATCTATAAATTGAATTTTTTTTGAGATTTAGTAACTCTTCCTGATGATCCAGCAATGGTGAAACTTCAAGTCGAAGATAAAAGTTAGATAAGTATTTTTTACTAATTAATTATATATATATATATATATATATATATATATATATATATATATATATATATATATATATATATATATATATATATATATATATATATATATATATATATATATTCATAAGGGTCAAATTTGAAACCTCGCAAAACGACACTGATGACAGGGCACAAAACCACTGAGCTATCGAAATTATGCATGTAAGAGAAAAATAAAGTCTGATAATTCTCTTATAAGTAAATAAGGAATAAGTATAGAAATAATCGGTGTGGAATAGATATATATAGAAATGGTCGGTTTAGTGAAGACCGGTATTTTACTGTCTGAACAGCTAAGATATACATATTAGGAAAAAGTATAGAAAAAGTTGGTGTGGAAAAGACTCACAAAGACCCATACTTTTACGGGTCTGGTCAGCTAGTATATATATTTATGTATTCTATTATATAACATTTATGTGTATATATATTATGATAACTTGTGTGGTTTCAAAAAATATTGAAGTAAATAAGGAATAAGTATAGAAATCATCGGTGTGGAGTAGATAAGTATATAAATGGTGGGTTCGGTGAAGATGGGTATTTTACAGGTCTGGATAGCAAAGATATATATACAAAGAAAAATTATAGAAAAGGTCAATGTAAACTTACAAAGACTGGTCAGCTAGTGCATATTATTTATATATTGTATTACACAACATTTATGTGTACAGGGTGCGGCAGCGATTCGAGAACTTTTCAGATTACTTTTCAAAATGAATTTTTAAAGCACTAAAAAATTATATTCATGGAATATTAATAGAAGAAAAGTTGAAGATAAATACTTTTTCCACCTTAACATTCAATTAAGTCTCCTTTTTTTTTGATCACTGCCTCCTGCCTAGGACGGAAGGACTGACAGGTGCTTATTATATAGTCCCTTGACATTGAGTTCTAAGCACAGGTAATTGATGACTTCAGTGACTTGACACTTGAGTGGGCTTTTTTTGCAGCCCTTACTCTTAACTACGCTCCGCACACTATAGTCAAGGGGATTCAGGTCAGGGCTGGATGGTGGCCAAAAGTGTTTGGGTCAGAAATTAACCATATTGTCCTAAAGATATTGTTGAGTTTTTCTGGACTCATGACAAGGTACATTGTCCCAGAAAATAATTACATTGAAAAATGTAATTGTTTTCTGGGAATGTCTTCTTCAGCCATGGCGCCACATTGTGTTTTAGTAAGGTAATATACACATTAGAGGTAACTTTTTTTTTCTCTTTGATGTTGATTGGTGGACATTTCTCTCCATTAGAAGCAATGATTCCTAGCATCATAATGGACTGAGGGTGCTTGGTGTGACAGACAGGTGGCGCTTTGTCACCCTTCTGCACAATGAATCTGTCATTTCGCCTATTTATCACACAGTCAACACTAAAAAGTTTTTTATCTGAGAAAACTTTAACTGTTGACGAAGCATGGCTTTTTAGCTAATTTAGAAGCTTTTTTGATTGTTCCAATCGTTTTTAGTCTTTCTCTTAAAAGTTGACATGAAGGTCGGGCCACACTGACCTTTCCAAGTGTTTTTAGAGTTCTTCTGACTGTCCTTTCATCAACATTGAACAATTTTGCTGTCTTTCTGATGGATACAGTAGGATTCTTTTCAACATGCTTTTTAAGCTTTTCTGTGAACTTTTTATCAACTTTTTTATTCAGTGGAGAAGGCATTTTGGCACTTTCAGCACTGCCACGTTTAACCACTTTATAAAATGTAGTTTGAGTTTTCCAACGGTGTTTGAGTTTTCCAAGTACAATCTGTTTGAGTTTTCCAAGTACGGTCTATGTTTGAGTTTTCCAAGTACAATCTATGTTAGAGTTTTCCAAGTACGATTATGTTTGAGATTTCCAAGTACGATGTTTGAGTTTACTCTGATAATTTAAATCATTTATGATACTTTAATCATGATCCAAATAATTCCAAAATTTTGAAATAATTACCTTTTTTGGATTAGCAAAATTTACTAAACAAAAAAATCTGAAATAACTTTTAAATGCAGACATGAAAAATGCAGACATAAAAATTAGTACCTTTTAAAAAACTATAAAAATAAAAAACCAAATTAAAATTATCCTAAAAAAAAAAATTATTTCTAAAGAATTTGTTTTTTGCAATTAATTTTAAAAAGTAATATAGCTAATGTAACTTCCTGGTTGTAACATTAACTACAGTTTTTATAAAAATATTTATAACAATTCTTAATTTCCTGTGAAATATTTTTATTTAGATATTCTTCCTGATGAACCTTCAGAAGGAGAAACAGCATGTCGAAGAAAAAATTAAAAATTAGTTAGATAAGCATCTATAAATAAATTCCTTAAAAATTGCTTTTAAGGTTTTTAGATTATTTTAGATTATGGTTTATATTGTGATTTATCTGAACAATTGTTAATGCTTCTTTTTGATTTGATTTGGTTATTTAAATTTCTAAAAAATTTAATGTTTTTGTCTTCCTATTCAATTATATTTAATAGCATGATGTTGGCTGTTTAATATTTTTTGAAAATTTAATGATATTATCTCTATTGAGAAATTGTGCGCGGCTATTATCTAAATACCTTGAAAACAAGTTTATTTCTAGTGGTGGTAGTAGACCTAAAAATGAATATATGAATATTGAGAATTGCAAGTATGTAAAAACCCAACTCTGGACACCATATTTTCTATACTTACAAAATTACAAAAAAAAAGACTCTTTAAAACAAACATTAGCAAAGCTATTAATAAGAGTATAATTATAAGTAACGCTTTTGTTTATTAGTTGTTTAAGCCAAAAATGCTAGTTTCAAAAATATAGCAAAAATTTCCTTAAAATAATAAAATAGTATCGAGAGAAATTGTGCTTATAGATATACAGGGCAACCAATATATTAGAGACCTCTAAACAAAAATGCAGTCAAAAGTATAAAATAACTTTTTTGGTTATAGTCATGTAAGTTTTAATTACACAAACTTTTTTTCCTTTAACTTTAGACCTAAGACCTTTAGACCTAGGTTAAAACATGGAGACCTTGGACATGACAGGTTAAAACATTTAACTTTAGACCTTGGACATGACAGGTTATATTTTACATATATACATAAAGAATATTTGATTTTTCTACTATTTTGGATTTTACTCATAATGTATATAAATTGCAAAAAGTCTATATCAATCGTAAAAAGGCTACAACAAGCAAAACCTTTTTAAATAAACACATAAAACATGTATTTAAACACTGATACCGGTCCTGTTTTTTTATAACTACATTTTGTTGCACAATCTTATATTTAACAATTTAAGTCAAAAACAGTTTAGCAAATCATTGTAGAGCTTTTAATTTTATAGAGAGTTTTGTTTCAATTTGTAAATTATATAATAAATGTTTAAAAAAAAAAGTTATATTAACAATAACCTACCTAACATATAATACATGAATAAAGATTTAATGCCAACTGTTTAATATTATCTATAAAGTATTTACATTTTCTACATAAAGAACTCATACTTTCTAAGTAGTTTCATAACAACAACAGCTGTTGAAGCATCAAGACCAGTAGTTGGTTCATCGAGGAACAAAACATTTGGAGATGTGACAAGCTCCATTCCAATGCATGTTCTTTTGCGTTCACCACCTGAAATTCCTCTTCGATTTTGAGCGCCAACCTTGGTGTGTAAAAACATATTAAACTTTTATTTATATTTTCAATAATTTAATTATAAATTCAAAATTTAACAAATCTAAGCAAAAATTAGAATTAAATTATAAGTTTTATAAAACTTTTGTTTATTTTCAATTTTTTATCACAATTGCTTTTTAGTCAATTAATAATAACCAGTTTTTTATAATCTCAAATTATGACAAACAAACCAGTGTATCAGCACAAAGAGTTAATTGCAAGTCTTTAATTATTGTTTCCACGCGATCCTTTCTATGAGAACTACTAAACGTACTTGGCAATCGTAAATTTGCAGAAAAATAAAGATTTTCACGTACAGTAAGTGTGCCCATTACAACATCATCCTAAACAACAGTTATATTTATAAAAACTTTTATAGTAAAGAAAATGTTGCAATATAAATTTAGATATATAATTCTTTTTAGAAATTATTACAAAATTATGAGAGATTCAGTCATTGTATATTTTTTATTTCTTAGTATAAAAAAAATATGAGCAGAATCAGAAACTTTTAATAGTAACTCTTTATTTACTATATAAAGTTTCTGTTTCTTTTTAGTAACTTTTGCCTTAGAAGGCACTTTAAAACATAAAATATTTTTTGTTAAAGACTTGATTTAAAGTTCGTACCTAAAGATTACTTTTTTCTTTTACATACCTAAATACTTCTTCAAAATACCTAAATACTTACTTCTTCACACATTCACTGCATATTAAACTCATATGCATCCATAATAATAATCTTTCTTAACAAACTTTTTGATATTCTTAAAATATTTACAAATATTTTTAATAAATATATCAGGTATTTTTTTTTTTAAATCAAAACACACTTTCTGTGATTATTGATTGCAATTGCAAATAAAAGTAAATTCATTTTTTGTCAATGATTATTGCTAAAATTTTAATATTTTTTTATGAATGGATAATACCTAATGTCTTTTATGAATATCTTATTTAACTAGAAATTATATATCAACTCCATTGTATTGTACTATTGTTGATACTTTAACTGTATATCGCTGATAAATAATTACTGATAGGTGATATTGGTGTAATGATCAAGTACCATGCTCAACTGCATATATTAAATGCTGATTAAATGTTTACAATACTGACTAACATAGACTTTTAATAATCATAAACATTAAAATAATTGAACATTCCATAAGTTAATAATTCAAGTGTACATTTGAAATCTTTTAACTATACCTTTATTGAGTGTATAGTCATAAACCTTTAATCAATGCTTGATAAACATAAACATTAAAAAGATTGCAACATATGCCATATATATATATATATATATATATATATATATATATATATATATATATATATATATATATATATATATATATATATATATATGTATATATATATATATATTTATATATATATATATATATATATATATATATATATATATATATATATATATATATATGTATATGTATATATATATATATATATATATATATATATATATATATATATATATATATATATATATATATATATATATATATTTATATATATATAGATTGTTTAAATTCAACTAAGGTTTCACTATTTTATTCTATTACTCTAATAAATTATAGAAAGTGAGATTGCAGTTCATTTAGCGTCTGAAGTATATTTATTTTGAATTCGATTTATGAATAAAAATATTTACGATAAATGCTTGTATTTTCAAAATACCAGCCTTAGTTTATTTTATAACTTTTGGTGTTAAAATAAGAACTCTTTAAAATTAAATAAATAATTAAACTCTATTTAAAAAAACTTGAGGTTAAACATAAATTATATTTAATAAAAAAAATTATATAAATAAATTATATTTAATTAAAAAATTTTTTTTAATTCATCAACAGTAATAAATATATTTATTTTTTAAAAATAACAATAAACAATTTTTTCCTTTAAGTGTGCAAATAGTTCAGTCATAAGTATAATCATGGAAGTACAAGTTTCACTGGACAAAAAACAAAAAAACTTACTGAAATGATTTTTATTAAAACATTAAAAAAATAATTATTCTAAGGATATGCTACATAGTTTTAACCATATTGTAATTATGTATACATGTAAAGTAATTGAATACAATAAAAGGTTTATTAAAACTCAGTAATTAAATAGAACCACTTTATTTTAAAAGCATATGTTAGTTTAAGCTTCTTTCCTTGCTTCAAATCATAACACAACATTTGATTAAAAAGACAACTAAAATATTTTTTTTAAAATCTAAATAAATGTTTTCTAAATTACTAAAGCTTAAAGTTTAGCTGAATATCATAATTTCATTCATTCTTGTTATACTCCATTCATTTAATATGAACTTTATAAAAAAGGTATTGTTTCCCATTTCATTGTACTATTTTTAATGTTTATTCTCAAATATTATTGGCGAATCGTCAAAACACTATATTTTTAAACTATCATAAACGTATCTAATTGCATAAACATATAAAGATTAAGCATTTAAGTACAGTTTTGATGTCGTTTTCTTATTGTTTATGAAACTAAATGTTACAAGCATAGTCCCGAAGCATTTCAATGTGGTTGAACTTCCATTTGTTTTATACTTCCATGGTATAATAGATACTTATCTTTGCGTAATGTCTTTGCGTAATCAAGCAATTTCTTTCCCAGAAATTGGAAATAGAATTAATTCAATCTATTTCCATTTCCTAGAAAGTTAGAAACTCATTAAAACTTAACTTTTTTTATGTCACATAAATTGTGTAATTGAAACAATTTATTTTTCATTATAAAAACTTGGATCATTTAAAAAATTTCCACTTTCTTAGAAGGAAAGCAAAATCAAACACTCCTAATCAGAATGTTTTTAAATTTAAAAATATTCTAATTTTTCTAATTTTAAAAAACATATTTTCTAAAGATATTTTTTAAAATTTATTTTACTACAAGTGATCTTGTTGAACTTTTTATTGTAAATTACTGAAAACTTTTTAAGTATAAACTGATGTTATTTGCACATTTCAAAGTTCATGTTACATTGTTAAGTAAGACTATGAAATGACCAGCCAATTATTTGCAGTAAAACAGTAATAAAAACAATTTAAATCCTATTATGCTAAATTTAGACACTTTATATACATTAAAAAAAAACTAAATCTAAATGCTTTTTCTATGTTTAATAATACTTATGATAGATATATTATGTATCCTTATGATAGATATACTATGTTTAATAATCTTTATAATAGACATTTAATGTGAGCTAGTTCAAAATGTTAATCTGGATTTCATTTTGAATGGATTATCAACCAAAACTACTTCGACATTTTATAGACATGCGTTTATTGGGCATAAATACATAGTTTTTTTAAGCTAATTTTTTTTTTCTTTTGTGTAAAACTTCTTCCATGAATGAAAAATAAATTAAAAATTTTTAAATAAAAAATTTTAAAAGAGAAAACATTTTTTAAGTAAAGTTCAAAAAATTTTTAACATTTTATTAACAACTTGTCAATATTATGTATAATCTTACTTAATTTATGTGTATTCTTGGTTTTAACTGGTTTAACTGGTTTTCTTTGTAATTTCCATATTTTTTATAATAACTGGAATATTTGTTATGCTGTTCACTTTTTATATTTGTTATTCTGCTCACTTTTTATATTTGTTATTCTGTTCACTTTTTATATTTGTTATTCTGCTCACTTTTTATATTTGTTATTCTGTTCACTTTTTATATTTGTTATTCCGCTCACTTTTTATATTTGTTATTCTGCTCACTTTTTATATTTGTTATTCTGTTCACTTTTTATATTTGTTATTCTGCTCACTTTTTATATTTGTTATTCTGCTCACTTTTTATATTTGTTATTCTGTTCACTTTTTATATTTGTTATTCTGCTCAGTTTTTATATTTGTTATTCTGTTCACTTTTTATATTTGTTATTCTGTTCACTTTTTATATTTGTTATTCTGTTCACTTTTTATATTTGTTATTCTGTTCACTTTTTATATTTGTTATTCTGCTCACTTTTTATATTTGTTATTCTGCTCACTTTTTATATTTGTTATTCTGTTCACTTTTTATATTTGTTATTCTGCTCACTTTTTATATTTGTTATTCTGTTCACTTTTTATATTTGTTATTCTGCTCACTTTTTATATTTGTTATTCTGTTCACTTTTTATATTTGTTATTCTGTTCACTTTTTATATTTGTTATTCTGCTCACTTTTTATATTTGTTATTCTGTTCACTTTCTATATTTGTTATTCTGCTCACTTTTTATATTTGTTATTCTGCTCACTTTTTTTTTAATAACCTTTATGATGAATTATGACTAAGAGATTAAAATCTTAGTTGACAAATCAGCGCTTTGTGAGCTTTATATTATGAATTTGTTACATTAACAACATTTATATACTTTTATCTCACACAGGTGATTATCAGTTTTCAGTTTGTTATCTAGAGTTTAGACCATATATAGTAGCACATTTACTAGCCTATTTTTTCTACTTATATTGCTTGTACTTATATTTTTTATCATTTTACTTTATATTTTGTTATCTACTTATTTTATTGTTTTTGTATAGTGCGATAATTTTAGCCATGGTTGCCTTTAATGAATCAGCGGATCTATATTGACTTGTTTAGTCATAGACTAAACATTGTTTCATCATTTGTTTAGGATGACTAGAGCGTGAGTTATTGTTCACCCTATCCCTGAGACCTAACATTTTATTCCTCCTGCATAATAGTCTTTACATTCATTTATGATTCTCACTCAATGACATCATCTACAATCTACTTCTATTTTCACACCTCCCAGGTCTACGTAACTAGACGGCTCCGTTGGTCACTTTTTGCGACCATTGTGTCGCATAAACAAACAAACTTAATTGACAAATTTCAAATATTTTTTTTTCAAATATAATTTAGACAAATTTCAAGTATATTTTTTTCAAATATAATTTAGACAAATTTTAAATATATTTTTTTCAAATATAATTTAGACAAATTTCAAATATATTTTTTTTAAATGTAATTTTGACAAATTTCAAATATATTTATTTCAAATGTAATTTAGACAAATTTCAAATATATTCTTTTCAAATATAATTTAGACAAATTTCAAATATATTTTTTTCAAATATAATTTAGACAAATTTCAAATATATTTAGGAACGACTAGTAAATTCAAATAGTCAGCAATTAGAAATACAGCTGGCCATAGTGATAATGATGAGTTATAATAAACAAGTAATGAACCTGAACAACAAAACCAGAAGACAGTTTGAAATCATTAGTTTGAGATATTCCATTAACAAACACATGCCCCTTTAAAAATCTTTTATCTTTACGACCAGCCAATATATCCAGCAATCTAAATACAAAAATGTTTACATCAAAATATGTAAAACTTTAAAAAAAAAAAAAGTAAGAAATGATAAAATAATTAAAATAATAAGAGTAAAGTGGTTTCATAATTTATTTTGCATTGCACAAAAAGAAATGTCAACAGTTTACTCTAAAATAAACCTCAACATTATTTAGAAAACTTACGTGGTTTTCCCTGAACCAGTAGGTCCCATTATTGCGTTCAATCCAGGTCTCATAATGCCCCTAGTCATATAATGTTAAAAATGATATAATGTTAAATAAGCAAATTGACTTATTTGACAATTATATATTATTGACTTTGAAACATTTAAACCCAACATTACTGAATATTAGCAAAGTGGTTATATAATTAATGAGCATTACTAAAGTGATCATGTGATTAATAAACATAAGCAAAGTGTGTCTAAGATGAGAGTAATAAAATGTATGAAAAAAAACTGTGGGATTTTGAGATTATTCTAGAAAAAAACAAAAAAACTTACGAGCATCCTGTCAAAATAGTCTTGTTAAATTTGACTTTCTTTTCTTTCACAGGAATAACATATTCCAATTCATGATAAACTAGTTCTGTTTCAGTGACCTCACGACTTATAGTACTAGATTTTCTACTTATTTTACTTGATTCTTCATCACCAATTAAATAATCAGTTTGATCATCATCATATAATGAAATGGATGTCATTTCTTTAAACTTTTTAAAAACAAATATTATTAGTACTTTTAAAATTTTGTTTTTTTAATGATGGTAGCAGTACTAACTTTATTGGTGGCCCACCAGTAGAGTGCTAGTCTTATGTATATAAGATCTTAAGATCAATAAGCTCTGTCTGGTGTCCCTGTTTCAAAGTATACAGAGTTAAAAGAGGAACATGAAAAGTATCATGAATTCTATAGTTTTAGAGGTCATGCTAATGACCTCTAAAACTTTAAAATTTTGAAAAGGAGATTAAAAGTTTAAAAAAAATATTATATAAATGCATTTAAATAGATTTAAATGCTAAAAATCAGTGCAAAAATTCCTGAATTATAAATCATTATTTCAAAATACTAAAGTGTGATATATGAAATTATATGTAAATAAATCCAAGAAATACAAATAAAAACAAAAGTAATCTATTATATTGAGAAAACTTTAAATAAAAATACCGTTTTATAATCAAAAGATCTTTCTTATAATTAAAAAATAGTTTTAATTATAAAAAAACAATAAAACCGATACTCTGCTCACAGAAGGTCAATAGTTAACTGGAGTAACAGTTTAGTAGAAAAGGGATGTTATTCTTTCCAGCGATGACCACATGAACAGCATTTGTAAAATGTTGTCATTGGCTCATCAGCAGATCTTGTCTGAATTTGCATGAAATATGCTTTTTTGAACTCACATTTTGGGCATTTTTCTAAATAATAAATCATTATAATTAGAGATTTTTTATTAAAAAAAAACACATTTAAAACTTATATAAAAGCATATAATAAAATGTTTTTAATGAAAAATTTTTAACATTGTGATAATATTATAATAATTATAATAAAAATATTATATTTGACATATAAAATTTATAATCAAAATTTAATAAACTTTATTGCATTGTATATAAAATAAAATTAATTAGTTAAAAAAATTATTATTAATATATTTCTTAACTGTTATTAAGTGCATAAATTAGGAATATTACGTAAACTTAACACAAGATAAAAATACAGTAAATATATTTAATTTGAAAACCTATCCTTAAAAAATGATTTTACACAAATAGAAAAAAGAAAAACATTAGACTATTTGACTTTGACTTAATTACGAAAAATTTCTTTTGTTTCTTAAGTAAACTTTTCATACATAAGAAAAACATTGTTAAATAATTACAAAATAACTTTGTAGCTAACATTATATAACATTATATAACATTAAATATAAAAACTCTTACATTATATAACATTAAAATTAACAATTGTAAAATTATGACAATAAATTTAACAATTGCAATATATAATAACAAATAATGTATTAAACAAATAAATACTATTGTAACCTTATATGTGTATAGCATTTCTGTATAAATTTAGTAATATGATCTTGCTATATAAAACCCATGCAAAACAAACTTACTCTAGACAAGACAATATTAACATGAAAACATAAATACAAACATGTATGCATGTATGCACAAAAACATATATTAAATACTATTTCATTAAGTATTTTATATTTTTCATTAAAAGTTTTGAAAATAAAAATAAAAAGAATTTCTGATATTTGGCTTTTTATAATAATCTCTAACTCCTCTATCCTTACTCCCTTTCCCTATACCCTACCCCGCCTATCCCCAACCCCTCATACCCTCTGCCCCCATTCCCTCCTCCACACACACAAACACACAAAACTAACATACTACCAACGTTACTTTACCTGTTAGTATTCCTTTAATAAAAAATCCTTACAAAGAAGAAGAACTTTACAATGATTATGAACTTACAAATTTCCATAATAATACAGTTTATAAAAATCATTAAACATTCAAAAAATACAATCTTAAAAGATTTATACCAGCATGAAAAGAACCCATGCATCACATCACACATTAAACAAGATCAGCAATTGCATTACATTTTTCACAAGACTAAATCTTAGTTAAAACAAATAAACAAAGAAGATAGGTTAAGTTTTAAGGTTTTACTGATTTAACTAGGAAGATAGGTTAAGTTTTTAAGGTTTTACTGATTTTTCATTTTATTTCAATTTTTCTTTATTCTTCTTTCTAACTTTTTAACTACCTAAGTACTTATTGTTCTGGATTATTATAAGTGTATTTATATTTAGTGTATTACCTTTATATTCATTTATCATACTACTTCCATGACATCTTGGTAAGTATATTGGCATGATATTGTTGCTTATGCGCTAAAGTTTTTCTTTTTTTAAAATTTTTCTTTTTTTAAGTACTGCTTATTGCTATTCTTTATTATAGTTTTATTGCCAACTCTCGGAATCAGGGTTGGCATTCGGCAATGCCGACCTATCTGCCAACCTAAAAGTGTTTGAGGTGGGCAAAAATTGCTGATCTTGTTTCGATGTTTTATGGTAAGACCTTTGTATCAAATTTTTTTTGCCGACCTTTAAAAGATTGAGGTCGGCAAATTACTGCCGACTTCAATTTTCCTTATTCCGAGGGTTGTATTGCAATATACTATTTGGTACTTTTTATTATAATTGTTGTTGTATTTAGTACTTTTTGTTGTATTACTTGTATTATTTGTTTTGTTGTATTGTTGTATTACTATTTTGTTGTATTTGTATTTAGTTGCTAATGTTTTATGTTATGTATTATAGATACTGCATTATTATATCTCGTCTCCTTGAATTTATCATTATTCATTAGTGTTTACAAGCTATATTTCCACTAACAAACTCCATTTTTTTCTAAAATCATACTAAATATAACCAAATGGTTTTAAAATTATAATACCTCACTATGCTATCTAAGGCTATTCAATTTGACTCTCATTCTGACCTTAAGCTTGACCAAACATTATCACACAAGAATACTAATTTACAATATTCTCTTGACACTACATCAAGTCCACGAAATTTAACTTCAGATCTAAATAATCCTCAAGACTCAATTAATTGTAAATACTATGACAACATAGATTGCAATAAAAAAATTAATCCTAATTCAGATCTTTATATTCATCTCAACATTGCTTCTTTACCATACCACATTGATGATCTTTACAGCTTTATTAGCATTCTTAATACGTTACCTTTGGCAATAGGTATTACTGAGTCAAATTTATATGTTAATGATTTAAATATAACAAGCATATCTATAAATGGTTTTAACATTGAGCATTGCCCCACTGAGGCTAAAAAAAGGGGGTGCTCTTCTATATCTAAACTCTAATTTAAACTACATAGTTCGCAACGACCTAAAGATCTACTCTTTCAAATATCATGAATCTATTTTTGTTGAAATTATAAAGCCTCACTTAAAAAATATAATAATTGATTGCATATATCGACATCCGTCTATGAATCAAGATGATTTCACTAATAATTATTTAACTCCGCTATTAGATAAGCTAAATATTGAAAAAAAATGTATTTTACTTATGGGGGACTTTAATATGGATATACTAAAATATAATGAATCAAATTCTATATCTAGCTACCTTGACTCCCTTATTTCTTTTTCATTACATCCTGTTATAATTCTACCAACACGCATAACAGCTAAATCACAAACTCTTATTGATAACATCTTTATAAACTTCAATTCACCTGACCAAATCTCTGGCAATCTTACTATTTCAATATCTGATCATATGGCTCAATTTATCTGCATTCCTAGAAAAACTAATCACCCTAAAAAAAGTATATTCTACAGGCGATGCTTCAAGAACTTTAACAAAAATATATTTATTGAAGATGTTTCAACATTAACTGGGTCCTATATATTAAAAAAGATGATGATGTAAGTCAATCTATCAGTTTTCTTTTAAAGACATTTGAAAAAATATTAGATCAGCATGCTCCAAACAAAAAACTAACTAAGCAGCAAATTAAATTTAAATCAAAACCATGGATCACCAATGGCCTACTTAAATCTATTTCTATTTAAAACAAACTATACAAAAAACACACAAAATGTAAAGATATTAGTACTAAAAATGAACTGTTTTCTAAATTTAAGTTTTATAGAACAGAATCAGCAATCTACTAAAAATTAGTAAAAAATCTTATTACACAACCTATTTTAGTAAAAACTTCAACAATATTAAGAATACTTGAAAAGGGATAAAATAAATCATTAATGTCAAACCTTCCTACTATATTTCAACTCTCAAACTTAAATTAAAAGAAAATATTATCACAGATCAAACTACTGTATCGAATATATAAAACAACTTTTTTGTTACTATCCAAAACAGACTTCAAAACAAAAACATACCTTCAACATCCAAATTTACTGCCTATATGATCTCTCCGAATTCTAATACGTTCTTTATTGATCCTGTCACAGAGAATGAAATCTCTAATCTTATTAAAACCACTCTTAAAACTGGAAAAAACTTTGGTCCTAATAGCCTTCTTACATTCCTTCTTAAACTTATTCCAGACATAATTTCTAAACCTCTCAGTATTATTATAAATAACTTATTTCAAAACGGTTTATTCCCAGATGCTTTCAAAGTTGCTAAAGTCATTCCAATATTTAAGAAAGGTTCTACAATGGATATGTCTAACTACCAACCTATCTCTCTTCTTTCAAACTTAAGCAAACTTTTCAAAAAAGTTTTTTTTTTTCTAGGCATTTTTTTTAAAGGCATTTAAATTTATTTTTGAATAAATTTAAATGCCTTTACAAACACCAGTATGGGTTTCATGCTAATCATTCCACGACTCACTCTCTTATTAAAATTACTGAGTCAATTAGAAAAGCTTTTGATAATAAAAACTTTGCATACAGTGTCTTTGTAGATCTACAAAAAGCTTTTGATACAGTAGATCATTCTATCCTACTCAAGAAATTAGAATATTATGGAATCAGAGGAATACCTCTTAAATGGTTTACCTCCTATCTTCACAACAGATCTCAGTTTGTCTCAGTCGGTGACTCAAAATCTACTCAAATAAAATGTTCCAACGGTGTTCCTCAAGCCTCAGTATTAGGACCACTACTTTTTCTTCTCTATATTAATGACCTTAATAACTCAATTAAGTATACAACTCCTTACCACTTTGCTGGTGATACTAACTTGCTCATTATCAACAAATCTTTAAAAAAAATTAACAAAAACATTAATCATGATCTTGCCAATTTAATTCAGTGGCTTCGCTCAAATAAGCTTTCTCTCAACTGTAACAAAACTGGAATGGTCATATTAAAATCTAAAAAAACAAAAATCAATAAAACTTTAAACCTTAGATTAAGTACCCAGAAAATCATTCCTATAAACTCAATCAAATATCTTGGAATTATAATTGATTACAACCTATCGTTTGTATCCCACCTCAAAGACTTAGCCATAAAATTGAGCAGATCAAATGGAATGCTGGCTAAAGTTTGCCATTATGTCAATCTGAAAACATTATTAAACATATATCATGCCATTTTTGGCTCGCATATACGATATGCTTGTCAAATATGGGGACAATCTTAACAGCAAGAAGTTTTAAGGATATCTCCTCTTCAAAACAAAGCTTTAAAAATAATACATTTTCAGAATTACAAATCCATTCCTAATGGGCTTTATCTTACTTCTAAGATCCTTAAACTATGTGACCTTGTTCAGTTCTTGAATTGTCAGTTTTTCTGGAACCATCAACACAAAAACCTACCTCTTACCTTCAACAATTTCTTCCCAAAAAATGCAAATAACCGATACTATCTTCGATCAACTGATAATCTGAATCTTGCAGTCTTAAATCATAGTTCTGTTACTTATGGATATAAGACCATAAAAAACCAAAGTATAAAATCTTGGGATAACCTTCCCTATGACCTAAAAGCTCTCCATTCAATCTATGTTTTTAAGAGTAACCTATTCCATTCCTTCCTAATTAAATACAGTTTATAAATCCAAAGATATGTGTATCTATGTGAAAAGTGTTTGTGATAAGCACATGCGAATAAGTGTGAGTGTATATGTATGTATGTGTATATGTATACGTGGATGTGTATGTGTATATGTGTATGTTTGTATATATTTATATGTGTATATATAAATGTGTGCGTGTGTGTACTCAAACACTTTCAGGTCGACAGTTAGGTCTGCATTGCCGAATGCCGACCCTAATTCTGAGGGTTGACATGTATATATGTATGCGTATATGTGTGTATGTGTATGTAATGCATACATATATAATACACATATATAATATTATTAAATATGTGTATATGTATTTATGTTTGTATATGTGTATGAATGTATGTGTTTATGTATGCATGCGTATGTATATGTACATGTGTGTATATACATATATTTGTGTATAGTATATATGAATCTACATTCATGTGTGTATATTATGTATAAATACAACTACTGTATACATAACTATTGAATACAGGGAGATATAAGTATATGTGTTTATATGTATTCATGAAGGTAAGTGTGTATGTGTGTTTGTGTGTATGTATTTGTATGTGGCTATATATATGTGTGTGTAACATAATGTTTGTATGAACATAATTTTATATTCTGATACTTTCATAATTACTGTCGTGTAAGGTTTTTATATAACCAACGTTATTAATATATTTGATTACTTATTTGAGTTTATAAGTCACAGTATAATATAAATCACATTAATAAAATATGATAATAGTATAAACCACATTAATAAAATGTGTATTTGTGTGATTAATACTAAATTACTATTATTCTTTTTATGATTATTGTAATTATTTTTATTGTTGTCATTTTATTTTTATTATTATCATTATACTCTTATCATTGTATTATTATTATTGTTACTACTACCACTCTTATTATTATCACTATTAGTATTTTACTCCTTTAACTTTTAATGTTTGTTTTGTTACAGCTGTGGACGATTAATACTACTATTAGCATTAACAATATATTTAGTAGCTTTTATTTGCAAGGTTTTTACTTAAGATTAGTACATGTACTATTTGTAAACTTCCGTGAATGTAACAACTATTTCAGAATATATGAAACTTCCACTTTTCTACTTCTACCTCGTAAATATTCCATGTTGTTCTCTTTCCAAGCCTAAAACCATGTTACTGCATGTTATTGATAAATGCACTTCCTTTTTTTTTGGCAACTTTTTTTCCTTTTAAAACTTTCATTACCTAATCAAGCAATTTTATTTCTTAACATGAATAACAATTAAACTTAAATTTTGGCCTTCAACATTTTCATACACCAGAAGGACCAGCAACTTTGTCTAATTGAGCTCTTGGAATATCTAGTTTCACATCATTACTGGTTAATGATCTGCTAATCCACTAATCTTATTCAGTACAGACAAACCATCTTTTTATCAACTCAACTTTTCATTTATAATTTTTTTCAAATTGAGTTGTACCCCTTATTTTACCTGATCTTTATTTGTAAGTATTTTTACAACTTTAATTCAGACTTCTCAAACAATGTTTTTATTTTTTTAAACATTTGCTTCACAACTCTGAATGTTGCTT